>NC_133415.1:37450000-37460000 GCF_049350105.2 Macaca mulatta | reverse complement strand
TGCACCCAGTGGGGAAGCCCGGCAAGGCCCGTCTGTGTAGATTCCTCTCGGCCTCTCTAAGCACGCACTTCTCACTTTGGTGGAAGGGGCAGGGCCCTCTCTGGGACGGGGGAATCTGACAGACAAAGAGACAGACGTAGAAAAAGAGAGATCGACAGACAGAGACAGAGAGAAACGGACAGAAAGAGCGAGAGAGCGAGAGAGCGAGAGCGAGAGCGAGAGAGAGAGAGAAACAGACTAGACAGGGAGGGGGAGAGAGGGAGAGAGACAGACAGAGACAGACAGACAGGCAAAAAAGAGAGTAAGACAGAAGACAGACACAGTGAGTGAGAGACACAGGTAGAGAGAGAGAGAGAGAGAGAGAGAGAGAGAGAGAGACAGAGAGACAGAGAGAAAGAGAGGGACAGGCAGACAGATAAAGAGAGTGACAGAGAAAGACATAGACGGACAGTGAGAGACAGAGAGAAAGAGACAGAGAGAGAGAGAGAGAGAGAGAGAGAGAGAGAGAGAGAGAGGCAGACAGACAGACAGGCAAAGAAAGAGAGTAAGACAGAAGACAGACACAGTGAGAGAGACAGGAAAGACAGAAACGGACAGAGAGAGACAGAGAGGAACAGACAGAAAGAGAGAGGGTCCTAGCCCAATAGCGATACAGTGCCATTTCTTTCATTTCCTCTTTCTTTCCTTCTTTCTTTCTTTCTTTCTTTCTTTCTTTCTTTCTTTCTTTCTTCTTTTTTTATTTTTTTATTTTTTTGAGACGGAGTCTTGCTCTGTCACCCAGGCTGGAGTGCAGTGGCGCGATCGCAGCTCCCTGCAACCTCCGCCTCCCGGGTTCACACCATTCTCCGGCCTCAACCTCCCGAGTAGCTGGGACTACAGGCGCCGGCCACTACACCCAGATAATTCGTTTGTTTTTTTTGGAGAGACGGGGTTTCACCATGTTAGCCAGGATGGTCTCGATCTCCTGACCTGGCGATCCGCCCGCCTCAGCCTCCCAAAGTACTAGGATGACAGACGTGAGCCACTGCGTTCAGTCTACAGTGCCGTATCTCAGAAATCACTCACAGGAACAGACACTTACAGGTCATGTGTAGAGTTTCTTTTTTTGTTTTGTTTTGTTTTGTTTTGTTTTGTTCCGTTTTGTTTTGTTTTGCACGAGGAGGTGGCGGGATGGAGTTTCGCTCTTGCGTCCCAGGATGGAGTGAAATGGCAGAGGGGACTCAGGGAGTCAACCTATGGCAGAGATGGCACGTCATTCAGAGCGTAACGTCCACAGCGAAAGGTGGTAGGGCCGGCACTTTTAAAGGCTGAAATCCCGGCGGCTCAGGCCTGTCGTCCTCGCACTTTGGGAGGCCCAGGAGAACGGATCACTTGAGGTCAGGAGTTCGAGACCAGTGCGGCCAACATGGAGAAACCCCGTCTCTACTCAAAATACAAAAATTAGCCGGATGTGGTGGTGTGCGCCTGTAATCCCAGCCACTGAAGAAGAATCACTGGAATCCGGGAGGCAGAGGTTGCAGTGAGCCGAGGGAGTGCCACTGCACCCCCGCCTGGGTGACAGACTGAGAGAGACTCAGTCCCTCCCTACCAAAAAAGAAAGAAAGAAAGAAAGAAAGAAAGAAAGAAAGAAAGAAAGAAAGAAAGAAAAAAAAAAAAAAAAAAGAAAAAAGAAAAAAAAAACACAGGGACCGCCACCGGGCGCAGTGGCTCACACATGTAATCCCAGCACTTTGGGAGGCCGAGGTGGGCGGATCACCTGAGGTCAGGAGTTCAAGAGCAGCCTGGCCCACATGGTGAAACTCCGTCTCTACTAACATAGAAACATCTTCGGAGCATGATGGTGGGTGCCTGTAATCCCAGCTGCTCAGGAGGCTGAGACGGGAGAATCGCTTGAACCTGGGAGACGGTGGTTGCAGTGAGCCGAATCGCACCACCGCACTCCAGGCTGGGTGGCTGAGTGAGACTCTGTCTTAAAACAACAACAACAACAGCAGCAAAAAAAAAATAGCAAACGCACAAAAAAAGAACAGGCCAAAATACTCCATTGTCACTGAACGTTCCGCCACCAGACCGGAAACCCCCTGACTCAGGTCAAGGAGGTGGTGTTTCCTTCTCTCTGTCTCTGTCTCTGTCTCTCTCTCTCTCTCTCTCTCTCTCTCTCTCTCTCTCTCTCTCCCTCCCCCCCCCCAACTTTTATGTCTTGTTCAAGCAGACATGTGCAAGATTGTTACACAAGTAAACTTCTGACTGGGGGGTTCAGTGTGCAGATGATTTCATCACCCGGATAACTCAGCGCAGTACCCGACAGTTTTCGTGGTTTGGTTTTTTGTTTTGTTTTGTTTTGTTTTGTTTTTCCCTGAAGATGTCTCTCCTTCCACACCTCCTCCCTCAAGTAGGCTCCCGCCTCCCTGGTCCCCCTCGTTCTGCCCACGAGTTCTCATTATTTAGTTCCCAGTTATAGATGAGAACACGCGGTCTTTAGCTGATCGTTGCTTTCATCTTCGGCGGTGGCGGTGAAAGAGGCATGACACGAAATCGACCCTTAGGACGCTCCCCTCCGTCCACACCCCACACCCCCTCCCCACACACACCCTCATTCCTGCCCCCCCTCCTCAAACCCAAGACAGGAAGAAAGGCAGATATTAAAGTCAGAGGTCAGCCTCCAAGACGGTGGAGGCAAGGGATCTGAAAGGGTGAGCAAGCGATAGGGGTCGGGGGATGTCGTGGCCGAGCTAGCAAAAATAGGGGACCGACTTTCCAGCCCCAGCACACCCCCAATCCTCAACCGCAGCTAGCCTCTGGGTGGGGTTGCGCCTGTAAAAGCTTCTGAATGGAGAGAAGCCCAAGGCTATGGAAGGCATCAGCTCCAAGTCCGGGAAGGGAACAGGGCTTTGTGCATTGGAATGGGGCTTTAGAAGGCGGTGCTGCGGTTTCCAAAGCGACACGCCTCGCCTCGCCTCGCCTCGCCTCGCCCCGCCCCGCCTCGCCCAGAGCGAAACTCCGTCTCAAAAAAATAATAATAATTTTAAGATAATAATAATACTAAAAAATAAATAAATAAATAAATAAATAAATAAGAAATAAATAGTTAGTACAGCGGTCGTGGTCGTGAATCATTCCCCGGAGTCCAGGCGCAGTGGCTCACGCCCGTCACGCGAGCACTTTGGGACGCCGGGGCAGAAGGGTTGCAACAACATGATGAGACCCTGTCTGTGCAAAAACAGTTGAAAAGGAAGGCCGGGCGCGGCGGCTGACGCCTGCCGTCCCAGCACTTTGGGAGGCCGGGGAGGGAGAATCACCTGAGGTCGGGAGTTGGAGACCAGCCTGACCAACATGGAGAAGCCCCGTCTCTAGTAAAAATACAAAATCAACCAGACGTGGTGGTGCATACCTGCAACCCGAGCTACTACTCGGGAGGCAGACTCAGGAGAATCTCTTGAACCCGGGAGGCAGAAGTTGCGGTGAGCCGAGATCCGCGCCATTGCACTCCAGTCTGGGCAACAAGAGCGAAACTCTGTCTCGGGAAAAAGAAAAATAAAACAATAAAAATTGAAAATCATCTGGGCACAGTGGCGCATGCCCCGTGGTCCCAGGCACTACACTCTGGAGGCTGAGGTGGAAGGATCGCTTGAGTCCAGGAGCGTCCACACTGCAGTGAGTTTGGTTTTGATGGCACCACTGCCAGGGTGACAGAGTGAGACGCCGTCTGTAAATCAGTCAAGCAATCAATCAGATCACTGCAAGGAGCTCTCTATGTCTTACTTTCAATAGGTGTCTCTTCAGGCCAAGCAGGCATGGTGCCTCACGCCAGTAATCCCAGCACTTTGGGAGGCCGAGGTGGGATGAAAGAAGGAAGGAAGGAAGGAAGGAAGGAAGGAAGGAAGGAAGGAAGGAAGGAAGGAAGGACAGACAGAACAAAAAGTTTTACAACCCTTTTTTTCATAGTGTCAGGAATTTACAGATAATACAAGTAGTTTAGGTCAGGGGCCGATGTTATTAGTATTACTTTTTTTTTTTTTTTTTTAACTCCTACGGCCTGGTGGTGGTGCCAAGGTTGTCTGGCTATTTATCTGACTTTTGTTTGTTTCTAACGTTTTGCTTTCTCTCTTTCCTCCTGTCTTGTGAACTAGGCAAGGTGGGGGGAGGAGGGCAGCAGGAGCAGTAGAGGTCTCCTTCCTCATCCCCCACTTTGAGAATTTTCACTAATTAGTGGGCGGGTTCCCTTTCATTTTTACTTTTTGGGTCTTTTAGCGAGACAGAGTGATAGCGTTTTATGTAATACACTTGTGTGGAAGTTTTCTGACGAGCCATGGTAGCTACAAAACCTTTTATCATTGGAAGGAGCAAGTGTAATACACAGGGGCGCAGCAAGCAAGTAAGTTTCTTTTTTTTTTTTTTTTTTGAGACCGAGTCTCGCTCTGTCACCCAGGCTGGAGTGCTGTGGCCGGATCTCAGCTCACTGCAAGCTCCGCCTCCCGGGTTCACGCCATTCTCCTGCCTCAGCCTCCTGAGTAGCTGGGACTACAGGCGCCCGCCACCTCACCCGGCTAGTTTTTTTGTATTTTTTAGTAGAGACAGGGTTTCACCGTGTTAGCCAGGATGGTCTCGATCTCCTGACCTCGTGATCCGCCCGTCTCGGCCTCCCAAAGTGCTGGGATGACAGGCTTGAGCCACCGCGCCCGGCCAGCAAGTTTCTATTACAAGTAATACACTTACAGTGAGGGTTTTACATTTTCTACAGCTGGAAACTCTTTTCTAAATGAAGACCTAGGATCAAACCTGTGTTAAACCTGAACAGGCACATGTACTAACTTTGTCATGTCTTAAGCAGGTTAGTTTTTAACTGGGCCTTAAAACCTTTTTTTAGCAAGTAAAACAGTATTTTTTAATCAGAGAAGTTTTTACGAGCCCGACGCTTGAACTTGCGGCGTCTGTTTGGGGAAAGAGTTGGTTAAAGTCATGTTATCTTGAGGCATTAACCCTTCTGCTTCTCCAGGCCATTGGTCTCTTACGTTAGCCCTTCTATCAACATAACATGAAGAAACATCTAGGCTGCCAGCAATGTTTTCAGCCTACTGAGGAAATAGGTTTTTTTCTGTTTTTTTATTTTTATTTTTTAAATTTTTGGCTAAAGGAGGAGGTTCTGGTAACTTCTGGTTTATATGTTTAAAGAATGACTGAAAGACCTTGCGATCGTTGCTGGGCTGGACGGGTCTGGGTTTCCTAAGCAGTACGTGTACAGTGGGGACACCTTACATAGGTGTTTCTTCTAGCATGGTTATGGGTGGGGGGTGGGGTGGGGTGGTAACAACAACAAAGCAATGTATAGCATATTCATATCCAGCAAGGACGAAAGAGGTCCTCACCTGGGAAAAAGGTTGAATACAGCGACAGAACAATAGGAAAACAGTTAGTATTCTAGGAAAACTATCTGTCTTAAGATTTTTAACTACATTGACTTGCTTGATGAGTCCTCAAGCTTCGGCCGTGCATAGACTAGTCAGCTGCCGGTGTGTGACTAGAGCAGGGCTTGTGGTCCTCAGCAGCAGCTTGGAGCTTGGTCTCGTCTCAGGATCAGCCGGGCTGGATGATCTGCGCCCTGTTAGCCGGTCCACTTGTCCTGAGCTGTCGGTGTTAGCTGACTGTGGTGGATCCAAGACGCAACACCTGCAACTTTAACAGCAGTGGGAGTGGACAAGGTTACAGTATAGGGCTCATCCTATATGGGTTGTAGAAAAATTAGGTTTTACTTTAAACAGAGTCCCTAGATTTAAATGGGTGTCAGGCTTATAGGCATTATTTTTCTTTATTTAATTATGAACACTTCGTATGGCTATTTTGAAAGGCTGCATTTGCCTTTTAAAGGTTAATTTCTTTAGTTTCCGGAGGTCACCTTTTATTTGACCTACGATTTGCGGGTGGCCAACTGAACACAATCTTACAGGGCAGATACCTAGTTTGTTTGGTAGGGGTGCACCTGACTCGGAGGAGGACCGTAGGCAAAAACCTGATTTTATCTTAAGTGAATTTCCTGGCATATATCTATATATCTATCTATATCTATATCTATATCTGTATCTGTGTGTGTGTGTGTGTGTGTGTGTGTGTGTGTGTGTGTGTGTGTGTATATATATACATCTATCTATCTATCTATCTATCTATCTATCTATCTATATCTATATGGCAACCCTTTTTTTTTCGTTTTGTTTTTTGGTCGCCAGTAGCTGCTCGCTCGAGTGTCCAGTTCATGCGTTCCACCTTTTGTTGAACTTTGTGGCCGATAGGCTGCGTGTAACCTCTGTTGTATTGTTAACAGTCTTGTTAAATCTTGCACTATTCCAGCTACAGCTACAAATGCTGGCCTATTGTCTGACTTTAAAATCAGAGGTAGTCTTAAACCTGGGGATAATGTCTTTTAACAGTACTTTAGTCACTTCTTGTACTTTTTCTGTCCTGGTGGGGAAAACTGTAACTTACCCTGAAAAGGTGCAAACAAGCACTAGCCTCCAGCAGGGGGCAGTCCTGTAAAGTCTATAAGCAAGTTTTCACAAGGTATGGCTCTTTTTCCTGTTTCAGTTTCTTAGAGGAGGAGTTCCCCCCTCCCCCCATCCCCACCCCCACTCCGCCCCTTTGTCACTGTATCTAGTGGCTGAGCCTTCAGTGAGAAATTGGAATCCAGATACGGCAGAGTCTTGCTGTTTGTAACTTCTAATGTGACCATGGGCTCCTGGGAGCCTAATGAGAAGGTGCCTAGTCTGCCCTAGTCTTTACATTCTTCAGCTCCCGTCAGCCTGATCAGATGAGTGTCTGGTTCCTCCAAGGTGCAGCAGCCCTTGGCCGATGGCCTCTTTGTCTTGCGGCCTTGGCCATTTCCTGTATTGCCTTCTGAACATTTACCCTTCTAGAGTCTTTTTTTTTTTTTTCCATCTCGCACATTAATCTCTCTCTAGCCTTGTCCGGCTCTGGAATCCTTGCCTAACTTGACTTCGGTCATGTCTACATCCACGTCCGCGGCCTCTCACAATGCTGCTTCCCCCCCCCGCGTTCTCACGCTCCTACGGCCAGCTGGTGGGGCCCGAGAAACGGCACGGGCCCTGCCCCCGCCCACGCACTGCTGTCTGTCTCTCCTGTTTTCTTTTGATTCTCTATCTTTACACTTGCTTTTAGTCTTTCTTTTTCTTTTGCTCTTTTCCCTCTTTTCTAGAGTTTAACAGGCTCTTTTCTTTATACACTTGGAGGGTGAAACAGGCATACCGAGAGTCAGCGTAAATGTTTACAGTCTTACCCTCACCGAGTTCTAAGGCCCGGATTAAAGCAATGAGCCCAGCTTAACGACAGCGTCCAGGGTTACCACCGCATATTCTGCACATCTCTCCCCTCGTGGGTTGGTGAAGCTGTTCCCGTCCACGCATAGCTCCTAGTGTACTGATGCCCAAGGCTGGTCCCGGAGGTCAGATCTGCTAGAGTACACTGGAGTCCAACACCTCTACACAGTCATGCTCGACAGGGCTCTAGCTGTCGGGAGCAAGGCGGTGGGTTCAGGGTGTTCCCAGTTTAGTAGCTCAATGGTTGAAAAGGGCTGATAGATGAAAGTCTGTTGCCCACCCCCCTCCCCCCGGGATGTGGGCCTGGTCATTATAATAGACAGGTCCTCGTATCTCCCTGAGAGGCATTTACAGAGCTCGAGTAAGACCAGATCTGAGATGGCCCACTTGACTATCTCGACTTCTTTCCTTGGCCTCTGGAGGCTCCGATCCTTCCCTTCGAGGTGAGACCTGGGGCGTGTCAGCTCCTGAATCTCATTTCTGAGGGGGTTGTTGGCCTCGGTGAAGCGGGGTAGGCTGGGAAACATGGAGAAAGAATCTGTGTTATCTCTCGTGGCTCCCGTAAAAACTGGCTTCTCTTGCCGTTTCCTGGGACTCCCTTTTTAAAAAAACTCTGTGTCTGCCGGCGAAGCCGCTCTTACTTTTACTTTTGGCTATTTTGCACAAAGTTGTTAAACAGGGCTAAATTAACGCTGGCTTTGTCTATAATCTATTTCGCCGTGAGTCCATATAAAGGAATTTGATCTAGGTACACAGGCTGTCCTCCGACCCCGTCACCACCTGAACTACACGGCCAATTGTTCTCTGCCTGTAGTTCCTTCCGTGGGCCATCCAACAGCAGAAGAGGGCAATTCTAATTCACCCAGAGTTCGTGACCTCTAGGGGGTTAACTGAACTCTATAATCTCCTGCAAAACCTTTTGTAAGGTTCTGTAACATGCATTTTAGTAGGGTAAGTTGTGACGACTTGATGACTTTCCTTTTATTTTTCTTTTTGAAACGTTTTTAAGAGGGCTCCTAGCAGAGTGGGCTTACTTTGTGTCTGACCTATGTTTCTCTCGAGACGAAACAACATTCACCCTACGAGAAGGAAAGGGTAAAAGGTCACTCAGTCACGTAATTCACACTAAATCAAAATGAAAGCTAAAACCAAAGTGTCGTTAAGGGCACACCTGTTCGTCAAGCAATTTAAGCCAAACCAAAATCAGGAGCAAGACCAAAGTGGCAATCAAGGCAGGCCTGTTTATCAAGCAATTCAAGTCAAGTCAAAATCGAAACCGAAACCAAAGTATCAACCAATGAATTCAAGTCAAGTCAGAAACCAAAACCAAAGTGCCGGTAGAGGCACGCCGTGGGTGATCAGGCCACGCTTCCACTCAAACGGAGTGGGGGAAGTTCCAAAGAGCAGTCTCAGCAAGTTTCAGATGTCCGGACTGAAAGTGCCAGTTCCTTCCCAGTGTCCAGCCACTGTGCGGATCCTCCACGGGGGCGTGCTGTGCACTGCTCTTTGGAGGCGAGGCATCGCACCGGGGCAGATGCCTACCCGGCAGCACTCTGAGGATCCGCATCGCTCAAGCTGGCCAGAGTCCCCCGCAGGGATGCTCTACAGGGCAGGCATAAGCCGCCTAAGGGGCTGCCTCGACCCTCCGTGCATCACCAGCTCGCTTCCCGGTGAGGGAACCCAGAAATGTAGCAGGACAAGCCGCAGACAAAACTCCTGAGACACCGGATTAAAGAAGGAAGAGGTTTTTCATTCGGCCGGGAGCGTCGGCAGACTCGCATCTTAGGAGCCGAGCTCCCCGAAAAAGACTTTTTTAAAGGCTTACAACCTCAAGGGTTGCACGTGAAAGGGTCGTGACAAATCGAGCAAGCGTGGGAAACGTGACTGGGGGCTACCTGCATCAGCTAACAGAACAAAAAGTTTTACAAGGAATTCACAGATAACAGAAGTAGTTCAGGTCGGGGGTCGATGTTATTATTATTACTTCCTCTTTTTCTTTTTTTTTTCCTTTTTTTTTTCTTTCTTTCTTTCTTTCTTTCTTTCTTTCTTTCTTTCTTTCTTTCTTTCTTTCTTTCTTTCTTTGTTTTTTTAAATCTCCTAGGGCCGTGTGGTGGCACCAAGGGTGTCTGGCCATTTATCTTGCTTTCGTTCCTTTCTAACTTTCTGCTTTCTGTCTTTCCTCTTGTCTTGTGAACTAGGCGAGGTGCGGGGAGGAGGGCAGCAGGAGTAGTAGTGGTCTCCTTCCTTATTATTATTATTTTGAGACAGAGTCTCGCTCTGTCACCCAGGCTGGATCGCCACGGCACGATCTCGGCTCACTGCAACCTCGGCCTCCCCAGTTCAGGCAAGTCGCCTCCTTCGGTGTCCCGAGTAGTCGGGATTCCAAGCCCGTGCCATCAGGAGGCCTGGCTAATTGTTACACTTTTCATAGAGACCGGGTTTCACCATGTTGGCCAGCCTGGTCTCCAACTCCTGGCCTCAAGTGATCCGCCCGCTGCGGCCTCCCGATGTGCTTGAATTACAGGCATGAGCCACCGTGCCCGGCCCACCCAGATAATCTTGTTAATAAATGGTAGAGAAGGGGTTTCCTCAGCCGCCGGGTGGAGGGAGGGTGGGGTGCGGTTTACTCAGCCTGCATGCTCTTAAGGGGGTAAATTAGTGTGGTTTGTGAACTA
>NC_133415.1:37425000-37432500 GCF_049350105.2 Macaca mulatta | reverse complement strand
ACACACCACCGCTCGGCCTCGGGCACCTGAGAGACAGCCCGGGGCGCTCCAGGAGCACCGCAAAGGCCCAGGCGGAGCCAGCGCTCGTGCAATACCCGAGAGGGCAGCACGGCGGGCCAGCGGGACAGCACCCCCACCGCCGCGGAGGGGGGCGGCCCACGAGGCGACGACCACAAGAGGCGAAAGCGAGGAGTGCCTGCTGCGTCAGAGGACCCCCGCTGACCCACGCCGGACGCCACGAGGCAGACGGCGGGGTCGGGACAGCGAGGTCGGGCCGGGTTCCGCACCCCAGTGCCTCCCAACGCACCGCCCGCAGGCGGGGATGGGAGACGGGGGAAACCCCGCGGGCGGGACGAGAAGAACGGGTCTCATTCACCACGAATGCCCGCCCCTCGCCCGTCGCGGCTCGGTCCCGGCCCGGGAGAGCGTGACATCACCACATCGATCAGGGAAAGCATCCCCGGAGCAGGGTCGGCCAGCCAGCCACAGCCTCCCCAGAGGCCAGCGAGCAGATCAGCCTGGCCATCCCCAGCTCCAGGACAGGGGCGGCAGACAACCCGGCAGAGACGAGGAATGCCTGACACGCACGGCACGGAGCCAGCGGGAGTGGGGTTGTCTCGGCCGCCCCAGGTGCCCGCAGCGGGGAGCGCACGGTGGCAGGGTAAGCCCGCGCCACCTTCCCCGCCGCCCCCAGGTGGGTCAGAGACCCGGACCCAAGGCGGCACCGGGAGCTGGGACGCTCGGATGCATGAGAGACCGGGCACACGGGCCCCAGCAGGCGGCTCAAGCACGAGCAGGGCCGGCTAGCCGGGTCACCGGGAGGCCGAAGACCCGCGACGCATCCAAGAGACCCAACCTCTCCAGCGACAGGTCGCCAGAGGACAGCGTGTCAGCAATAACCCGGTGGCCCAAAATGCCGGCTCGGAGTGAAACATATACCTCCCCAGGAGACAGGAGGTCGAGTCACCGACCACGCCGCCGGCCCAGGGAACCCGCGACACGGGCATCTGTCCCCAAAATCGCCACCATCGCAGCCAGACACGGAGCACCCAGGGCCCTCTGGTCGACCCCAGGACACACGCCGGAGCAGCGCCGGGCCAGGGACGTCCTCCCGGCCACCCGTGCCACGCAGGGGCCGGCCCGAGTCTCCAGAGCGAGACTCGGAAGCGTTTCCGGCCGTCCCCTCGTACGACCGGGACACACGAGGGACCGAAGGCCGGCCAGGTGTGACCTCTCGGGCCGCACGCGCGCTCAGGGAGCGCTCTCCGACTCCCCACGGGGACTTGCAAACAACAGGTCACGGCAGAGGGACCGCTCCCCGGCACCCGGGGGACGAGGCAGGACGGTCCCCGGCTCCCCACGGGGACTTGCAGAAAAAATTCGGCCGCTGCCTCAGACGGCCAGGATGCGCGCGGGCCCGCGACCGGGCCGGGAAGGGTGTCCCCAGCCTCCCACCCCAAGCCCGGTGGGTCCCCGCGGGTCGCGGGTCAGGCCTCGGGAGCCGCGGCGTGCTGGTCGACCAACCCCGGCAGCCCCACACCCGGCTCTGGCCCGAAAGCGCAGCGACAACCTCTCCCCACATAAGCCTGCACGCCTGAGCTCTGACTCACAAGTGACGCGCCAGAGCTCTGGCGCGACCGGGACAGCCCGGCTGACGACCGCGGTCTTTCCGGAGCTCTGCCTAGCTCACAGCGGGGACGGTCCCCTCCCTCGGCAGCTGCCACCGCAGCTCCGGAAGCCAAGGGAACGATATAAAAGCGGCCGCCAGATGGAGTCCGACAACCGTCGCGAACGTCACCAAGACAGATCCGGATGGCAGGCCGGCCCGCGGACCGCAAAACCGAAACCGTGAGTCGAGAGACGCTATCCCGAGGCCGAAAACGCAGCCCCTGTACCCCAACCCCACAGAAACGGTCCCCAAACCCTGTCTCTGCATGGACCGCGACACAGTCAGAAGACAACCCACGGCGTGTGGATGTTCGGAGAGGCATCTCGGTGGGAGAAACAACAAGCAAGGACTCGGTCGCGGGTCGTTGAGGACACAGGGAGACACAGAATGCGTAGGCTCTTCCTGAATCCAGACAGAGAAGGAGGGAGGGAGGGAGGGAGGGAGGGAGGGAGGGAGGGAGGAAAGGCAGGCAGGCAGGCAGGCAGGCAAACATAAAGAAGGAAACAGAGAAAGAAAGAAAGGAAGGAAAACCTAAAGGAGAGAAAGAAAGAAAAGAGAAGAAAAGAGAAGACAAATATTAATATAAGTATTTCCATTTGTATATAGGTATAACATATAAAACTACATTAAAATAGAAAAAAATTTATATGCATACACATGAATGAACAGATAAAAATGAATAAACAAAAAATAAGATAACATAACATAAGCAAATAGGCCAGGCGCGGTGGCTGACGCCTGTGATCCCAGCACTTTCAGAGGCTGGGGGAGAGAGAGAGAAAAAAAATGAAAGAAAGAAAGAAAGAAAGAAAGAAAGAAAGAAAGAAAGAAAGAAAGAAAGAAAGAAAGAGAGAGAGAGAGAGAGAGAGAGAAAGAAAGAAAGAAAGAAAGAAAGAAAGGAAGAAAGAAAGAAAGAGAGAGAGAAAGAAAGACAGAAAGAAAGAAAGAAGAAAGAGAGAGAGAGAGGGAGAAAGACAGCGAGAAAGAAAGACGAGAGAAGAAAGAAAAAAAAAGAAAGAGGAAAGACAGGAAGAAAGACAAAGCAAGAAAGCAAGAAAACAAGACAGCAAGAAAGCACGACAGAAAGAGAGAAAGAGACAGAAAGAAAAAGCAAGAAAGCAGCAGAGAGAGAGAGAGAGAGAGAGAGAGAGAGAGAGAGAGAGGCGCGAGGCGAGGCGAGGCGAGGCGAGGCGAATCTACCTGCTTTCACTACATGTGGGGAGAATCAGGAAAGCCCCCACTAACAACAAGGCCTGAAGTGGAGCTGCCATCTGTGAAATCCGAGCAGAAGAGTCCACACGGGTTAAAGACACGAAGAAAGACAGGGAAACAACTGCTCAAAGAGAAGAACAATCTGGCCCAGCCAGGGTCTGTCTCCTGAAGTTGTGTGGGCAACGAGGGAGTGGGACGGAGGGAGGGAGTGGGACGGAGGGAGGGAGGGCCTCCGAGGCTCGTGTCAAACAATAAATGATAATAAAATAAAAGGAAGTTAAAAAAAAAAATTGCGCATCATTCGTAGCATCACTGACGCCTCGAAAGGCGAGAGGCATGTGTTTATGTCACTGTGGGACTGTTTTCTTTTTTCTTTTCTCTTTTTCTTCCCTCTCTTCCCGGAAACTCACTTTTTAATTATTTCATTTTCCTTTTCTTTTTTTTTTTTTAATTTTTAATTTTACTTTCATTTTTACTTTTATTTTTAATTGCTTGAGAGGTTGTCTCCCTCTCTCGCCCAGGCTGGTGTACAGTGGCGCGATCTCGGCTCACTGCAACCTCCGCCTCCCAGGTTCAAGTGATTCTCCTGCCTCAGCTCGGCCTCCCGAGTAGCTGAGATTACAGAGGCGCACGACCATGCCCGGCTAATTTTTGGTATTTTGACTAGAGACGGACGGGGTTTCACCATACTGGCCCTGCTCGTCTGACCACCTCGTGATCCAGCGATCCACCACCCTCGGCGTCCCAAAGTGCTGGGATGACAGGCTTGAGCCACCGCGCCGGGCCTAGTTATTCCTTTTATTTTATTTCTAATTTTTAATTGTACGTATGCACGTATGCATGTATGTATGTATGTATGTATGTATGTATGTATGCATGCATGCATGTATCTATCCTTTTCTTTTTTTTTGAGACGGACAGAGAGAGACAGTGAGAAACAGAGAGAGAGAGAGAGAGACAGACAGACAGACAGAGAGAGAGAGAGAGAAACAGACGGGGGGGGAGAGAGAGAGAGAGAGAGAGAGAGAGAGAGAGAGAGACCAACAGACAGAAGGACAGGCAGAGAAAGAGAGTAAGACAGAAGACAGACACAGGGAGAGAGACAAGCGGGGGGGGGGGGAGAGAGAGAGAGAGAGAGAGAGAGAGAGAGAGCTCCCAGACATCACGAAGCCGTTTCAATGACATATTCTCTCTGGTCTTTGTCTGGGGATATTCAGTTTTTCAACGTAGGCCTCAAGGGCTCCCAGATGTCCCTTTCGAATCTCTACAAAGAGAGTGTCTCCAACCTGCCTAATCAAAACAAAGGTGTAACCCTTTAGGATGAGTCCACACATCGCAAAGCAGTTTCTCAAATACATTCTTTCTAATTTTCATCTGGGAATATTAGGTGATTCACCATAGGCCTAAAGGGACTCCCAAAAATCCATTCAGAGAGACTGCCCAAAAAAAGTGTTTCTAACCTGATGAATCCAAAGAATGGTGTATCGCTAAGAGATCAATCTACGCATCACAAATCAATGTGACAGATAGCCTCTCTCTGGTTTTAATCTGTGGATAGTCTGCTTTCCAACGTAGGCCTCAATGGGTTTCCAAATGTCCCCTCACAGATTCTACGGAAAGCGTGTTTCCAACCTCCTGGTTCAAAAGAATTATCCGTTCGAGGTGAATCCACACGTCAAAAAGCAGTTTCACCAGCAGCAGTTTTTCTCCTTTTCCTCTGGGGATGTTCACTTTCACCAGGAGCCACAAAGGGCTCCCAAATGTCCCTTCGAAGATTCTGCAAAGAACTGCTTCCAATCGGCCGCGTGCAGCGGCTCACGCCTGTCATCCCAGCATTTTGGGAGGCAGAGGCGGGTGGATCACCTGAGGTCAGGAGTTCGAGACCAGCCTGGCCAAAACGGTGAAACCCCATCTCTACCAAGAACACAAAAAATTTGCCGGGCTTGGTAGCGGGTGCCTGTGATCCCAACTACTTGGGAGGCTGAGGCAGGAGAATCCCTTCAACTGGAAGGCAGAGGTTGCAGTGAGCCGAGATGGTGTCACTGCACTCCAGCCTGGGGGACAGAGTGAGAGTCTGTCTTAAAAAAAATAAAAACATTAAGAAAAAAATACTACTACTACAACAACAACAACAACAACAACAACAACAACAACAACAACAAAATGCTTCCAATCTGCTGAATCAACAGAAAGGTTTAACTCAGTAAGAGGAATCTACACATCGCTAAAAAGCAGTTTTACAGATAGCTTCTTGTTAGTTTTTATCTACAGTTTCCTGGTTTTCACCCTAGGCCTCGAATAGCTCCCAAATGTCCTTTTGCAGATTCTACAAAAGGGCCGCTTCCAACCTGGTATATCAAAAGAAAGGTTTCACTCTGTGAGATGAATCCACACACGACAAAGCAGTTTCAGAGACAGCTTCTTTCTAGTTTTTATTTGGGGATATTCGGTTTTTCACACTAGGCCTCAGTGGGCTCCCAAAGGTATACTCGCGGATTCTACAGAAAGAGTGCTTCAAACCTCCTCAATCAAAAATTAGTTGTAATTCGGTGCCATGAATCCACACATCACAAAGCGGTATCATAGAGAGCTTCTTTCTATTTCTCTGGTGGGGATACTCGGTTTTTCACAACAGGCCCCAGTGGGCTCCCAAATGTCCATTCTGCTTCCAAACTGCTGAATCCAAAGGCAGTTTTAACTCGGTATGATGAATCCACACGTCACAAAGCTGTTTCATGAAGACCTTCTCTCTCGTTTTTATCTGAAAACATAAGATTTTTTCACCATACGACACAAGGGTCTCCGAAATGTACACAGACAGATTCAACAAAAAAACCCTTCCAACCTGCTGAGTAAAAAGAAAGGTTTAACTCTGCGAGACGAATACACACACGACAAAGCAGCTTCACAGAGAATGGTGTTTTTTGTTTGTTTGTTTGCTTGCTTGCTTGCTTGCTTGCTTGCTTTTTGGTTTGTTTTCTTGGTTTTTTTTTTTTTTTTTTTTTTTTTTTTGGAGACGCACTTTCGCTCTTGTTGCTCAGACTGGAGCGCAATGGCGCCATCTCGCCTCACTGCGACCTCCGCCTCCCAGGTTCAAGCAATTCTCCTGCCTCCGTTTCCCTTCCCGAGTAGCTGGGATTACAGGCATGTGCCACCACGCCCGGCTAATTTTGTATTTTCAGTAGAGACGGGGTTTCTCCATGTGGGTCAGTCTGGTCTCGAACTGCCGACCTCAGGTGATCTGCCAGCCTCGGCCTCCCAAAGTGCTGGGATGACAGGCGTGAGCCACCGCGCCCGTACAATTGTATTGTATCGTATTGTATTGTATTTACATTGATTGATTGATTGATTGATGCTGCCTGATCAAAGGTCACTCAGGCCCAGTCGTCAAAGTGGCGATTTCCTAGGCAACAAGGAAGGGGGGAGCTTGGAGGTGGGGGCGGGGGCGGTGGAGAAGACACAGTTGCCCCAGGCTGTGCGCAGGCGGCCTGAGCTTCCTTCCTCTGTTGAGGCCTCCATTTTCAGAGTAACAGTGGCCGCTAGGTGATGCCCGACGTCTGCCAATGAGACTGTCAGCCCGGAATGAATTGGGATCGCCTGGAGGGGGAGGCGGGAGGGGGAAGGATGGAGGCCCCCACAGCACAGTGGGTCACCGCGCCCTTCCAGGCGATCCCCACAACTAATCGACCAGGGCCCCTGGGGGCACACAGCCTAAGACCCCAGCCATCGGATCATCTGGAACTTCTGTCCGAAGACGAGAGACGAGAGACCGACTGGAAATTCTCTCGGTCAAGGTCCAAACGTAAAAGAATCACTGACACAGACACCAGGACTAACTAAGACAATTTGTAAAAGTTTCCGTGTTTTGGGTGAATCCGCGTATTTCTGGATCACAAAATTACTGATTTTGAACATTGCGGTTTTTCCACTCCTTACGTGTACGGTCCTGTGATAGACAGACCAGGGGACTCCTCAGCTCAGAGTCCATGAGGCCAGAAGCTGACATCCTAAATTTCTATGTAGAATGAATTTCAGCAAGCCAGCCAAACACTCTGCCGTAAAACTGTCCGGAAGACAAGCGGTGGTGTTTCGGGGGCGGATTTGGGGGGGGGGGGGGAGCCGGGTGCGGTACGCTCACGCCTGTCATCCCCGCACTTTGGGAGGCCGAGGGCAGGCGGATCCCTCGAGATGGTGGCCATTGCACTCCAGCGTGGGCAACAAGAGCGAAAACTCCGTCCAAAACAAGAACAACAACAGAAACGTGAAGTGCCGTCTGCTGTTCTTTTTGCTTCCCACCCCGAGAAGAACAGAATACAGCTGTTGTCTCCCTGCCCGCCTGCCTGCCTGCCTGCCTGCCTGCCTGCCTGTCTGCGTGCCTGTCTGTCTGTCTGTCTGTCTGTCTGTCTGTCTGTGACAGGGTCTCGCTCTGTCTTTCGCCCAGACTGGAGTGCAGTGACACCATTGTGGCTCACTGCAGCCTCAACTTCCCCGGGGTTAGGGGATTCTTCTAAGGGATCCTACGGCCTCGGCCTCCCAAAGTGTTGGGGTTACAGGCGTGAGCCATCAGCACCCGGCCTGAGTTCATACATCTGGTCTCACTACGCCTTAACCACACGCCC
>NC_133415.1:37410000-37420000 GCF_049350105.2 Macaca mulatta | reverse complement strand
AGAGAGAAGAGAGGACCAGGGGTGCGGGGCGCGTGGAGGACGCCAGGGGTGGAGGTGGGAGCTACCAAAGACACAAGTGCGGTCATTAGCGTGTCAGAGTGGACTCCAGACCCACGACCTCAGAGAGGCAATCCCTGAACGAGTGTTAGTGCATGACATCCACGCTCCCGGACACGGCGTGGATTTCACGGGGAAAGCAGTGCACATCACACTCCCTTCCTGTTCCGGGGCAAGATTTTGCTCCCGAAGTACCCATTTCTCAACCGTGTTCCCCAAAGTCCACCCTGTCGTGAATCAGTCATGAATCTAGTCAGTACGGTGAATCGCGGAGCAGCCACATCCCACCACGAAGATCGGAGTCCGCACACTACACATCGCCCCACGCGGTGTCTCCCCACAAGAACATCACCGCCGTCCTAGCCGAGTAGTGATACAGTGCCATTTCTTTCATTTTCTCTTTCTCGCTTGCTATTTATTTATTTATTTATTTATTTATTTTTGAGACAGAGTCTCACTCACTCTACAGCCCAAGCTGTAGCGCTGTGGCACGATCTCGGCTCACGGCAACCCCCGCCTCCCAGGTTCAAGCGATTCTCCCGCCTCCGACTCCCGAGTAGCTGGGATCACAGGGGTCTGCCCCACCGCACCCGACTCAGTTTTGTAGTTTTAGTAGAGACGGGGTTTCACCACGTGGGCCAGGCTGGTCTTGAACTCCTGACCTCCTGATCCGCCCGCCTCGGCTTCCCAAAGTGCTGGGGTGACAGACGTGAGCCACCGCGTTCAGCCCCTACGGTGCCATTGCTTGGAAATCACTCGTGGGAACACACACTTATGGGTCACGTGTGAAGAATTTTCCTTTGTCTATTTTTTTTCCCCTTTTTTTCGTGTGTGTGTGTGTGTGTGTGTGTGTGTGTGTGTGTGTGTGTGTGCGTGCGTGTGCGCGCGCGGTGGGACGGAGTTTCGCTCTTGCTGCCCAGGCTGGAGTGCAATGGCGCGATCTCGGCTCACTGCAACCTCCGCTTGCCAGGTTCCAGCGATTCTCCTGCGTCTGCCTCCCGAGTAGCTGGGATTACAGGCCTGCGCCCCCATGCCCGGCTAATTTTGTATTTTTAGTAGAGACGGGGTTTCTTCATGTGGGTCAGGCTGGCCTCGAACTCCCGACCTCAGGTGATCCACCCGCCTCGGCCTTCCAAAATGCTGGGATGACGGGCATGAGCCACCGTGCCCGGCCTTAGCCGTTTATTTTAAAGTCGAGGAGCTTATCAGGGAAATACGAGAAGTTTGGACATCACAGGTGACAGAGAGAAAGGTCTGCAAATGGCCCTTCCATCCAAGTGGGGACCCGGCCTCGATCTCCCGAAATCATGCACCCAGTGGGGAAGCCCGGCAAGGCCCGTCTGTGTAGATTCCTCTCGGCCTCTCTAAGCACGCACTTCTCACTTTGGTGGAAGGGGCAGGGCCCTCTCTGGGACGGGGGAATCTGACAGACAAAGAGACAGACGTAGAAAAAGAGAGATCGACAGACAGAGACAGAGAGAAACGGACAGAAAGAGCGAGAGAGCGAGAGAGCGAGAGCGAGAGCGAGAGAGAGAGAGAAACAGACTAGACAGGGAGGGGGAGAGAGGGAGAGAGACAGACAGAGACAGACAGACAGGCAAAAAAGAGAGTAAGACAGAAGACAGACACAGTGAGTGAGAGACACAGGTAGAGAGAGAGAGAGAGAGAGAGAGAGAGAGAGAGAGACAGAGAGACAGAGAGAAAGAGAGGGACAGGCAGACAGATAAAGAGAGTGACAGAGAAAGACATAGACGGACAGTGAGAGACAGAGAGAAAGAGACAGAGAGAGAGAGAGAGAGAGAGAGAGAGAGAGAGAGAGAGAGGCAGACAGACAGACAGGCAAAGAAAGAGAGTAAGACAGAAGACAGACACAGTGAGAGAGACAGGAAAGACAGAAACGGACAGAGAGAGACAGAGAGGAACAGACAGAAAGAGAGAGGGTCCTAGCCCAATAGCGATACAGTGCCATTTCTTTCATTTCCTCTTTCTTTCCTTCTTTCTTTCTTTCTTTCTTTCTTTCTTTCTTTCTTTCTTTCTTCTTTTTTTATTTTTTTATTTTTTTGAGACGGAGTCTTGCTCTGTCACCCAGGCTGGAGTGCAGTGGCGCGATCGCAGCTCCCTGCAACCTCCGCCTCCCGGGTTCACACCATTCTCCGGCCTCAACCTCCCGAGTAGCTGGGACTACAGGCGCCGGCCACTACACCCAGATAATTCGTTTGTTTTTTTTGGAGAGACGGGGTTTCACCATGTTAGCCAGGATGGTCTCGATCTCCTGACCTGGCGATCCGCCCGCCTCAGCCTCCCAAAGTACTAGGATGACAGACGTGAGCCACTGCGTTCAGTCTACAGTGCCGTATCTCAGAAATCACTCACAGGAACAGACACTTACAGGTCATGTGTAGAGTTTCTTTTTTTGTTTTGTTTTGTTTTGTTTTGTTTTGTTCCGTTTTGTTTTGTTTTGCACGAGGAGGTGGCGGGATGGAGTTTCGCTCTTGCGTCCCAGGATGGAGTGAAATGGCAGAGGGGACTCAGGGAGTCAACCTATGGCAGAGATGGCACGTCATTCAGAGCGTAACGTCCACAGCGAAAGGTGGTAGGGCCGGCACTTTTAAAGGCTGAAATCCCGGCGGCTCAGGCCTGTCGTCCTCGCACTTTGGGAGGCCCAGGAGAACGGATCACTTGAGGTCAGGAGTTCGAGACCAGTGCGGCCAACATGGAGAAACCCCGTCTCTACTCAAAATACAAAAATTAGCCGGATGTGGTGGTGTGCGCCTGTAATCCCAGCCACTGAAGAAGAATCACTGGAATCCGGGAGGCAGAGGTTGCAGTGAGCCGAGGGAGTGCCACTGCACCCCCGCCTGGGTGACAGACTGAGAGAGACTCAGTCCCTCCCTACCAAAAAAGAAAGAAAGAAAGAAAGAAAGAAAGAAAGAAAGAAAGAAAGAAAGAAAGAAAAAAAAAAAAAAAAAAGAAAAAAGAAAAAAAAAACACAGGGACCGCCACCGGGCGCAGTGGCTCACACATGTAATCCCAGCACTTTGGGAGGCCGAGGTGGGCGGATCACCTGAGGTCAGGAGTTCAAGAGCAGCCTGGCCCACATGGTGAAACTCCGTCTCTACTAACATAGAAACATCTTCGGAGCATGATGGTGGGTGCCTGTAATCCCAGCTGCTCAGGAGGCTGAGACGGGAGAATCGCTTGAACCTGGGAGACGGTGGTTGCAGTGAGCCGAATCGCACCACCGCACTCCAGGCTGGGTGGCTGAGTGAGACTCTGTCTTAAAACAACAACAACAACAGCAGCAAAAAAAAAATAGCAAACGCACAAAAAAAGAACAGGCCAAAATACTCCATTGTCACTGAACGTTCCGCCACCAGACCGGAAACCCCCTGACTCAGGTCAAGGAGGTGGTGTTTCCTTCTCTCTGTCTCTGTCTCTGTCTCTCTCTCTCTCTCTCTCTCTCTCTCTCTCTCTCTCTCTCTCCCTCCCCCCCCCCAACTTTTATGTCTTGTTCAAGCAGACATGTGCAAGATTGTTACACAAGTAAACTTCTGACTGGGGGGTTCAGTGTGCAGATGATTTCATCACCCGGATAACTCAGCGCAGTACCCGACAGTTTTCGTGGTTTGGTTTTTTGTTTTGTTTTGTTTTGTTTTGTTTTTCCCTGAAGATGTCTCTCCTTCCACACCTCCTCCCTCAAGTAGGCTCCCGCCTCCCTGGTCCCCCTCGTTCTGCCCACGAGTTCTCATTATTTAGTTCCCAGTTATAGATGAGAACACGCGGTCTTTAGCTGATCGTTGCTTTCATCTTCGGCGGTGGCGGTGAAAGAGGCATGACACGAAATCGACCCTTAGGACGCTCCCCTCCGTCCACACCCCACACCCCCTCCCCACACACACCCTCATTCCTGCCCCCCCTCCTCAAACCCAAGACAGGAAGAAAGGCAGATATTAAAGTCAGAGGTCAGCCTCCAAGACGGTGGAGGCAAGGGATCTGAAAGGGTGAGCAAGCGATAGGGGTCGGGGGATGTCGTGGCCGAGCTAGCAAAAATAGGGGACCGACTTTCCAGCCCCAGCACACCCCCAATCCTCAACCGCAGCTAGCCTCTGGGTGGGGTTGCGCCTGTAAAAGCTTCTGAATGGAGAGAAGCCCAAGGCTATGGAAGGCATCAGCTCCAAGTCCGGGAAGGGAACAGGGCTTTGTGCATTGGAATGGGGCTTTAGAAGGCGGTGCTGCGGTTTCCAAAGCGACACGCCTCGCCTCGCCTCGCCTCGCCTCGCCCCGCCCCGCCTCGCCCAGAGCGAAACTCCGTCTCAAAAAAATAATAATAATTTTAAGATAATAATAATACTAAAAAATAAATAAATAAATAAATAAATAAATAAGAAATAAATAGTTAGTACAGCGGTCGTGGTCGTGAATCATTCCCCGGAGTCCAGGCGCAGTGGCTCACGCCCGTCACGCGAGCACTTTGGGACGCCGGGGCAGAAGGGTTGCAACAACATGATGAGACCCTGTCTGTGCAAAAACAGTTGAAAAGGAAGGCCGGGCGCGGCGGCTGACGCCTGCCGTCCCAGCACTTTGGGAGGCCGGGGAGGGAGAATCACCTGAGGTCGGGAGTTGGAGACCAGCCTGACCAACATGGAGAAGCCCCGTCTCTAGTAAAAATACAAAATCAACCAGACGTGGTGGTGCATACCTGCAACCCGAGCTACTACTCGGGAGGCAGACTCAGGAGAATCTCTTGAACCCGGGAGGCAGAAGTTGCGGTGAGCCGAGATCCGCGCCATTGCACTCCAGTCTGGGCAACAAGAGCGAAACTCTGTCTCGGGAAAAAGAAAAATAAAACAATAAAAATTGAAAATCATCTGGGCACAGTGGCGCATGCCCCGTGGTCCCAGGCACTACACTCTGGAGGCTGAGGTGGAAGGATCGCTTGAGTCCAGGAGCGTCCACACTGCAGTGAGTTTGGTTTTGATGGCACCACTGCCAGGGTGACAGAGTGAGACGCCGTCTGTAAATCAGTCAAGCAATCAATCAGATCACTGCAAGGAGCTCTCTATGTCTTACTTTCAATAGGTGTCTCTTCAGGCCAAGCAGGCATGGTGCCTCACGCCAGTAATCCCAGCACTTTGGGAGGCCGAGGTGGGATGAAAGAAGGAAGGAAGGAAGGAAGGAAGGAAGGAAGGAAGGAAGGAAGGAAGGAAGGAAGGACAGACAGAACAAAAAGTTTTACAACCCTTTTTTTCATAGTGTCAGGAATTTACAGATAATACAAGTAGTTTAGGTCAGGGGCCGATGTTATTAGTATTACTTTTTTTTTTTTTTTTTTAACTCCTACGGCCTGGTGGTGGTGCCAAGGTTGTCTGGCTATTTATCTGACTTTTGTTTGTTTCTAACGTTTTGCTTTCTCTCTTTCCTCCTGTCTTGTGAACTAGGCAAGGTGGGGGGAGGAGGGCAGCAGGAGCAGTAGAGGTCTCCTTCCTCATCCCCCACTTTGAGAATTTTCACTAATTAGTGGGCGGGTTCCCTTTCATTTTTACTTTTTGGGTCTTTTAGCGAGACAGAGTGATAGCGTTTTATGTAATACACTTGTGTGGAAGTTTTCTGACGAGCCATGGTAGCTACAAAACCTTTTATCATTGGAAGGAGCAAGTGTAATACACAGGGGCGCAGCAAGCAAGTAAGTTTCTTTTTTTTTTTTTTTTTTGAGACCGAGTCTCGCTCTGTCACCCAGGCTGGAGTGCTGTGGCCGGATCTCAGCTCACTGCAAGCTCCGCCTCCCGGGTTCACGCCATTCTCCTGCCTCAGCCTCCTGAGTAGCTGGGACTACAGGCGCCCGCCACCTCACCCGGCTAGTTTTTTTGTATTTTTTAGTAGAGACAGGGTTTCACCGTGTTAGCCAGGATGGTCTCGATCTCCTGACCTCGTGATCCGCCCGTCTCGGCCTCCCAAAGTGCTGGGATGACAGGCTTGAGCCACCGCGCCCGGCCAGCAAGTTTCTATTACAAGTAATACACTTACAGTGAGGGTTTTACATTTTCTACAGCTGGAAACTCTTTTCTAAATGAAGACCTAGGATCAAACCTGTGTTAAACCTGAACAGGCACATGTACTAACTTTGTCATGTCTTAAGCAGGTTAGTTTTTAACTGGGCCTTAAAACCTTTTTTTAGCAAGTAAAACAGTATTTTTTAATCAGAGAAGTTTTTACGAGCCCGACGCTTGAACTTGCGGCGTCTGTTTGGGGAAAGAGTTGGTTAAAGTCATGTTATCTTGAGGCATTAACCCTTCTGCTTCTCCAGGCCATTGGTCTCTTACGTTAGCCCTTCTATCAACATAACATGAAGAAACATCTAGGCTGCCAGCAATGTTTTCAGCCTACTGAGGAAATAGGTTTTTTTCTGTTTTTTTATTTTTATTTTTTAAATTTTTGGCTAAAGGAGGAGGTTCTGGTAACTTCTGGTTTATATGTTTAAAGAATGACTGAAAGACCTTGCGATCGTTGCTGGGCTGGACGGGTCTGGGTTTCCTAAGCAGTACGTGTACAGTGGGGACACCTTACATAGGTGTTTCTTCTAGCATGGTTATGGGTGGGGGGTGGGGTGGGGTGGTAACAACAACAAAGCAATGTATAGCATATTCATATCCAGCAAGGACGAAAGAGGTCCTCACCTGGGAAAAAGGTTGAATACAGCGACAGAACAATAGGAAAACAGTTAGTATTCTAGGAAAACTATCTGTCTTAAGATTTTTAACTACATTGACTTGCTTGATGAGTCCTCAAGCTTCGGCCGTGCATAGACTAGTCAGCTGCCGGTGTGTGACTAGAGCAGGGCTTGTGGTCCTCAGCAGCAGCTTGGAGCTTGGTCTCGTCTCAGGATCAGCCGGGCTGGATGATCTGCGCCCTGTTAGCCGGTCCACTTGTCCTGAGCTGTCGGTGTTAGCTGACTGTGGTGGATCCAAGACGCAACACCTGCAACTTTAACAGCAGTGGGAGTGGACAAGGTTACAGTATAGGGCTCATCCTATATGGGTTGTAGAAAAATTAGGTTTTACTTTAAACAGAGTCCCTAGATTTAAATGGGTGTCAGGCTTATAGGCATTATTTTTCTTTATTTAATTATGAACACTTCGTATGGCTATTTTGAAAGGCTGCATTTGCCTTTTAAAGGTTAATTTCTTTAGTTTCCGGAGGTCACCTTTTATTTGACCTACGATTTGCGGGTGGCCAACTGAACACAATCTTACAGGGCAGATACCTAGTTTGTTTGGTAGGGGTGCACCTGACTCGGAGGAGGACCGTAGGCAAAAACCTGATTTTATCTTAAGTGAATTTCCTGGCATATATCTATATATCTATCTATATCTATATCTATATCTGTATCTGTGTGTGTGTGTGTGTGTGTGTGTGTGTGTGTGTGTGTGTGTGTGTATATATATACATCTATCTATCTATCTATCTATCTATCTATCTATCTATATCTATATGGCAACCCTTTTTTTTTCGTTTTGTTTTTTGGTCGCCAGTAGCTGCTCGCTCGAGTGTCCAGTTCATGCGTTCCACCTTTTGTTGAACTTTGTGGCCGATAGGCTGCGTGTAACCTCTGTTGTATTGTTAACAGTCTTGTTAAATCTTGCACTATTCCAGCTACAGCTACAAATGCTGGCCTATTGTCTGACTTTAAAATCAGAGGTAGTCTTAAACCTGGGGATAATGTCTTTTAACAGTACTTTAGTCACTTCTTGTACTTTTTCTGTCCTGGTGGGGAAAACTGTAACTTACCCTGAAAAGGTGCAAACAAGCACTAGCCTCCAGCAGGGGGCAGTCCTGTAAAGTCTATAAGCAAGTTTTCACAAGGTATGGCTCTTTTTCCTGTTTCAGTTTCTTAGAGGAGGAGTTCCCCCCTCCCCCCATCCCCACCCCCACTCCGCCCCTTTGTCACTGTATCTAGTGGCTGAGCCTTCAGTGAGAAATTGGAATCCAGATACGGCAGAGTCTTGCTGTTTGTAACTTCTAATGTGACCATGGGCTCCTGGGAGCCTAATGAGAAGGTGCCTAGTCTGCCCTAGTCTTTACATTCTTCAGCTCCCGTCAGCCTGATCAGATGAGTGTCTGGTTCCTCCAAGGTGCAGCAGCCCTTGGCCGATGGCCTCTTTGTCTTGCGGCCTTGGCCATTTCCTGTATTGCCTTCTGAACATTTACCCTTCTAGAGTCTTTTTTTTTTTTTTCCATCTCGCACATTAATCTCTCTCTAGCCTTGTCCGGCTCTGGAATCCTTGCCTAACTTGACTTCGGTCATGTCTACATCCACGTCCGCGGCCTCTCACAATGCTGCTTCCCCCCCCCGCGTTCTCACGCTCCTACGGCCAGCTGGTGGGGCCCGAGAAACGGCACGGGCCCTGCCCCCGCCCACGCACTGCTGTCTGTCTCTCCTGTTTTCTTTTGATTCTCTATCTTTACACTTGCTTTTAGTCTTTCTTTTTCTTTTGCTCTTTTCCCTCTTTTCTAGAGTTTAACAGGCTCTTTTCTTTATACACTTGGAGGGTGAAACAGGCATACCGAGAGTCAGCGTAAATGTTTACAGTCTTACCCTCACCGAGTTCTAAGGCCCGGATTAAAGCAATGAGCCCAGCTTAACGACAGCGTCCAGGGTTACCACCGCATATTCTGCACATCTCTCCCCTCGTGGGTTGGTGAAGCTGTTCCCGTCCACGCATAGCTCCTAGTGTACTGATGCCCAAGGCTGGTCCCGGAGGTCAGATCTGCTAGAGTACACTGGAGTCCAACACCTCTACACAGTCATGCTCGACAGGGCTCTAGCTGTCGGGAGCAAGGCGGTGGGTTCAGGGTGTTCCCAGTTTAGTAGCTCAATGGTTGAAAAGGGCTGATAGATGAAAGTCTGTTGCCCACCCCCCTCCCCCCGGGATGTGGGCCTGGTCATTATAATAGACAGGTCCTCGTATCTCCCTGAGAGGCATTTACAGAGCTCGAGTAAGACCAGATCTGAGATGGCCCACTTGACTATCTCGACTTCTTTCCTTGGCCTCTGGAGGCTCCGATCCTTCCCTTCGAGGTGAGACCTGGGGCGTGTCAGCTCCTGAATCTCATTTCTGAGGGGGTTGTTGGCCTCGGTGAAGCGGGGTAGGCTGGGAAACATGGAGAAAGAATCTGTGTTATCTCTCGTGGCTCCCGTAAAAACTGGCTTCTCTTGCCGTTTCCTGGGACTCCCTTTTTAAAAAAACTCTGTGTCTGCCGGCGAAGCCGCTCTTACTTTTACTTTTGGCTATTTTGCACAAAGTTGTTAAACAGGGCTAAATTAACGCTGGCTTTGTCTATAATCTATTTCGCCGTGAGTCCATATAAAGGAATTTGATCTAGGTACACAGGCTGTCCTCCGACCCCGTCACCACCTGAACTACACGGCCAATTGTTCTCTGCCTGTAGTTCCTTCCGTGGGCCATCCAACAGCAGAAGAGGGCAATTCTAATTCACCCAGAGTTCGTGACCTCTAGGGGGTTAACTGAACTCTATAATCTCCTGCAAAACCTTTTGTAAGGTTCTGTAACATGCATTTTAGTAGGGTAAGTTGTGACGACTTGATGACTTTCCTTTTATTTTTCTTTTTGAAACGTTTTTAAGAGGGCTCCTAGCAGAGTGGGCTTACTTTGTGTCTGACCTATGTTTCTCTCGAGACGAAACAACATTCACCCTACGAGAAGGAAAGGGTAAAAGGTCACTCAGTCACGTAATTCACACTAAATCAAAATGAAAGCTAAAACCAAAGTGTCGTTAAGGGCACACCTGTTCGTCAAGCAATTTAAGCCAAACCAAAATCAGGAGCAAGACCAAAGTGGCAATCAAGGCAGGCCTGTTTATCAAGCAATTCAAGTCAAGTCAAAATCGAAACCGAAACCAAAGTATCAACCAATGAATTCAAGTC
>NC_133415.1:37382500-37392500 GCF_049350105.2 Macaca mulatta | reverse complement strand
GAGCCGCTCGGGGAAGAGAGGATCGGCAGGCGGCGGACAGGGAAAAGGAGCACAAGGCAGGCAAGGAGCCAGGGGGCCACGGAGACGAGGGCACGGGGAACCCGCAGGGGGCTAACTCGGGCAAGCAACCCTCAGGCGCGGCCGGGCCACCAGGAAAACACGGCCACGGGATCCCACCGCCACAGACACGAGGGCGGTCCCGCAGCGCCCCGCCTGGGACGCCGAACGGCCCTTGGGCAGCCCACCGAGCAACCCCCTCACGAGCCCCGGGTCCCGCCACCGGCGGCCCCAAAGCAACCTCAGCCACAAGCCCAACACCAGGGGCCACATGTCGCCCGTCTCTCGTCCGTCCCGGACCCGGTCCCGCTCCGGGAGACCGGCGCGCCGCCCCGTGGGGACGGCTCGCTCCCCAAGGACCAGGCGGCCCCACACCCCGCGCCACGCGAACGCGGTCATCGGCAGCGGTCGCGGCTCGGCACGGGAGCGGGCGGAGAGCCGGCTCACAGCGGAGAGCGGCGTCGCGCGCCAGACGGAGTGCCACGCGCACCCGCCGCTCGCAGCAGCCTTCCCATCCGCTAGGACGTCGGGCCCGGCCCAGCGGGATCCTCCCCCAACTCGGAAGGGGGAGGCGCGGGCCACAGTAGACGACGAGCCGCGCGCTCGGCCCCCGCCGCGGGGTCCGGCGGAACCCTCACTGTCCCCCCACCTCATCCCATCGAGGCGGGGGCAGCGGAGGAGGAGGGTTCTCTGCAGGCGAGTCGCTACGGCAGCGCTACCACAACACAGAGAGAGGCGGCGAGCCGGGGGATCCGGTACCCCAAGGCACACCTCTCGGATCGCTAGAGAAGGCTTTCTCACCGAGGGTGGGTCACGCTCCCCACCCGCCAGTCGCCCCTCGTCGGGCCCGCAGAGGCGCTCAGGGACGCCTGGGGAAGGGAGGGGGCCTGCGGCGCGAGAAGAAACCTGCGGCAACCTGGAGCGTTTGCGGTCAGGGCAGGGGCCCGGCCGGCGCGCGTGCGCACAGCCCCCAAGGCCCCCCGCCGTCCACCCACCTCCTTTCTGTGAGGCAAGGCGCCTCCAGTTAACCCACACACGACCGATCGGAGGCAGAACGGCAGCCCCTCGGCGGCCGGCCGGCGCACGCGTGGCCGGCCCGAGCCCACCGCCACCGCTCACACGGCCCGCGCTCCCCCGCCAGAGGGGAGCACGGGACGTGCGCTCGCCAGACCAGGCGGCGCCCTTCCCCGCGTGGGAGGGGCGCGTCTCACTCAACCGCCTCGACCCGCACAGCCAACGAGCTCCCTCAGGACCCACGCGCGGACACCATGGCGGCGACCGGAGGAGGGGGCGCTGGGGGCGGGAGCGACACACCACCGCTCGGCCTCGGGCACCTGAGAGACAGCCCGGGGCGCTCCAGGAGCACCGCAAAGGCCCAGGCGGAGCCAGCGCTCGTGCAATACCCGAGAGGGCAGCACGGCGGGCCAGCGGGACAGCACCCCCACCGCCGCGGAGGGGGGCGGCCCACGAGGCGACGACCACAAGAGGCGAAAGCGAGGAGTGCCTGCTGCGTCAGAGGACCCCCGCTGACCCACGCCGGACGCCACGAGGCAGACGGCGGGGTCGGGACAGCGAGGTCGGGCCGGGTTCCGCACCCCAGTGCCTCCCAACGCACCGCCCGCAGGCGGGGATGGGAGACGGGGGAAACCCCGCGGGCGGGACGAGAAGAACGGGTCTCATTCACCACGAATGCCCGCCCCTCGCCCGTCGCGGCTCGGTCCCGGCCCGGGAGAGCGTGACATCACCACATCGATCAGGGAAAGCATCCCCGGAGCAGGGTCGGCCAGCCAGCCACAGCCTCCCCAGAGGCCAGCGAGCAGATCAGCCTGGCCATCCCCAGCTCCAGGACAGGGGCGGCAGACAACCCGGCAGAGACGAGGAATGCCTGACACGCACGGCACGGAGCCAGCGGGAGTGGGGTTGTCTCGGCCGCCCCAGGTGCCCGCAGCGGGGAGCGCACGGTGGCAGGGTAAGCCCGCGCCACCTTCCCCGCCGCCCCCAGGTGGGTCAGAGACCCGGACCCAAGGCGGCACCGGGAGCTGGGACGCTCGGATGCATGAGAGACCGGGCACACGGGCCCCAGCAGGCGGCTCAAGCACGAGCAGGGCCGGCTAGCCGGGTCACCGGGAGGCCGAAGACCCGCGACGCATCCAAGAGACCCAACCTCTCCAGCGACAGGTCGCCAGAGGACAGCGTGTCAGCAATAACCCGGTGGCCCAAAATGCCGGCTCGGAGTGAAACATATACCTCCCCAGGAGACAGGAGGTCGAGTCACCGACCACGCCGCCGGCCCAGGGAACCCGCGACACGGGCATCTGTCCCCAAAATCGCCACCATCGCAGCCAGACACGGAGCACCCAGGGCCCTCTGGTCGACCCCAGGACACACGCCGGAGCAGCGCCGGGCCAGGGACGTCCTCCCGGCCACCCGTGCCACGCAGGGGCCGGCCCGAGTCTCCAGAGCGAGACTCGGAAGCGTTTCCGGCCGTCCCCTCGTACGACCGGGACACACGAGGGACCGAAGGCCGGCCAGGTGTGACCTCTCGGGCCGCACGCGCGCTCAGGGAGCGCTCTCCGACTCCCCACGGGGACTTGCAAACAACAGGTCACGGCAGAGGGACCGCTCCCCGGCACCCGGGGGACGAGGCAGGACGGTCCCCGGCTCCCCACGGGGACTTGCAGAAAAAATTCGGCCGCTGCCTCAGACGGCCAGGATGCGCGCGGGCCCGCGACCGGGCCGGGAAGGGTGTCCCCAGCCTCCCACCCCAAGCCCGGTGGGTCCCCGCGGGTCGCGGGTCAGGCCTCGGGAGCCGCGGCGTGCTGGTCGACCAACCCCGGCAGCCCCACACCCGGCTCTGGCCCGAAAGCGCAGCGACAACCTCTCCCCACATAAGCCTGCACGCCTGAGCTCTGACTCACAAGTGACGCGCCAGAGCTCTGGCGCGACCGGGACAGCCCGGCTGACGACCGCGGTCTTTCCGGAGCTCTGCCTAGCTCACAGCGGGGACGGTCCCCTCCCTCGGCAGCTGCCACCGCAGCTCCGGAAGCCAAGGGAACGATATAAAAGCGGCCGCCAGATGGAGTCCGACAACCGTCGCGAACGTCACCAAGACAGATCCGGATGGCAGGCCGGCCCGCGGACCGCAAAACCGAAACCGTGAGTCGAGAGACGCTATCCCGAGGCCGAAAACGCAGCCCCTGTACCCCAACCCCACAGAAACGGTCCCCAAACCCTGTCTCTGCATGGACCGCGACACAGTCAGAAGACAACCCACGGCGTGTGGATGTTCGGAGAGGCATCTCGGTGGGAGAAACAACAAGCAAGGACTCGGTCGCGGGTCGTTGAGGACACAGGGAGACACAGAATGCGTAGGCTCTTCCTGAATCCAGACAGAGAAGGAGGGAGGGAGGGAGGGAGGGAGGGAGGGAGGGAGGGAGGAAAGGCAGGCAGGCAGGCAGGCAGGCAAACATAAAGAAGGAAACAGAGAAAGAAAGAAAGGAAGGAAAACCTAAAGGAGAGAAAGAAAGAAAAGAGAAGAAAAGAGAAGACAAATATTAATATAAGTATTTCCATTTGTATATAGGTATAACATATAAAACTACATTAAAATAGAAAAAAATTTATATGCATACACATGAATGAACAGATAAAAATGAATAAACAAAAAATAAGATAACATAACATAAGCAAATAGGCCAGGCGCGGTGGCTGACGCCTGTGATCCCAGCACTTTCAGAGGCTGGGGGAGAGAGAGAGAAAAAAAATGAAAGAAAGAAAGAAAGAAAGAAAGAAAGAAAGAAAGAAAGAAAGAAAGAAAGAAAGAAAGAGAGAGAGAGAGAGAGAGAGAGAAAGAAAGAAAGAAAGAAAGAAAGAAAGGAAGAAAGAAAGAAAGAGAGAGAGAAAGAAAGACAGAAAGAAAGAAAGAAGAAAGAGAGAGAGAGAGGGAGAAAGACAGCGAGAAAGAAAGACGAGAGAAGAAAGAAAAAAAAAGAAAGAGGAAAGACAGGAAGAAAGACAAAGCAAGAAAGCAAGAAAACAAGACAGCAAGAAAGCACGACAGAAAGAGAGAAAGAGACAGAAAGAAAAAGCAAGAAAGCAGCAGAGAGAGAGAGAGAGAGAGAGAGAGAGAGAGAGAGAGAGGCGCGAGGCGAGGCGAGGCGAGGCGAGGCGAATCTACCTGCTTTCACTACATGTGGGGAGAATCAGGAAAGCCCCCACTAACAACAAGGCCTGAAGTGGAGCTGCCATCTGTGAAATCCGAGCAGAAGAGTCCACACGGGTTAAAGACACGAAGAAAGACAGGGAAACAACTGCTCAAAGAGAAGAACAATCTGGCCCAGCCAGGGTCTGTCTCCTGAAGTTGTGTGGGCAACGAGGGAGTGGGACGGAGGGAGGGAGTGGGACGGAGGGAGGGAGGGCCTCCGAGGCTCGTGTCAAACAATAAATGATAATAAAATAAAAGGAAGTTAAAAAAAAAAATTGCGCATCATTCGTAGCATCACTGACGCCTCGAAAGGCGAGAGGCATGTGTTTATGTCACTGTGGGACTGTTTTCTTTTTTCTTTTCTCTTTTTCTTCCCTCTCTTCCCGGAAACTCACTTTTTAATTATTTCATTTTCCTTTTCTTTTTTTTTTTTTAATTTTTAATTTTACTTTCATTTTTACTTTTATTTTTAATTGCTTGAGAGGTTGTCTCCCTCTCTCGCCCAGGCTGGTGTACAGTGGCGCGATCTCGGCTCACTGCAACCTCCGCCTCCCAGGTTCAAGTGATTCTCCTGCCTCAGCTCGGCCTCCCGAGTAGCTGAGATTACAGAGGCGCACGACCATGCCCGGCTAATTTTTGGTATTTTGACTAGAGACGGACGGGGTTTCACCATACTGGCCCTGCTCGTCTGACCACCTCGTGATCCAGCGATCCACCACCCTCGGCGTCCCAAAGTGCTGGGATGACAGGCTTGAGCCACCGCGCCGGGCCTAGTTATTCCTTTTATTTTATTTCTAATTTTTAATTGTACGTATGCACGTATGCATGTATGTATGTATGTATGTATGTATGTATGTATGCATGCATGCATGTATCTATCCTTTTCTTTTTTTTTGAGACGGACAGAGAGAGACAGTGAGAAACAGAGAGAGAGAGAGAGAGACAGACAGACAGACAGAGAGAGAGAGAGAGAAACAGACGGGGGGGGAGAGAGAGAGAGAGAGAGAGAGAGAGAGAGAGAGAGACCAACAGACAGAAGGACAGGCAGAGAAAGAGAGTAAGACAGAAGACAGACACAGGGAGAGAGACAAGCGGGGGGGGGGGGAGAGAGAGAGAGAGAGAGAGAGAGAGAGAGAGCTCCCAGACATCACGAAGCCGTTTCAATGACATATTCTCTCTGGTCTTTGTCTGGGGATATTCAGTTTTTCAACGTAGGCCTCAAGGGCTCCCAGATGTCCCTTTCGAATCTCTACAAAGAGAGTGTCTCCAACCTGCCTAATCAAAACAAAGGTGTAACCCTTTAGGATGAGTCCACACATCGCAAAGCAGTTTCTCAAATACATTCTTTCTAATTTTCATCTGGGAATATTAGGTGATTCACCATAGGCCTAAAGGGACTCCCAAAAATCCATTCAGAGAGACTGCCCAAAAAAAGTGTTTCTAACCTGATGAATCCAAAGAATGGTGTATCGCTAAGAGATCAATCTACGCATCACAAATCAATGTGACAGATAGCCTCTCTCTGGTTTTAATCTGTGGATAGTCTGCTTTCCAACGTAGGCCTCAATGGGTTTCCAAATGTCCCCTCACAGATTCTACGGAAAGCGTGTTTCCAACCTCCTGGTTCAAAAGAATTATCCGTTCGAGGTGAATCCACACGTCAAAAAGCAGTTTCACCAGCAGCAGTTTTTCTCCTTTTCCTCTGGGGATGTTCACTTTCACCAGGAGCCACAAAGGGCTCCCAAATGTCCCTTCGAAGATTCTGCAAAGAACTGCTTCCAATCGGCCGCGTGCAGCGGCTCACGCCTGTCATCCCAGCATTTTGGGAGGCAGAGGCGGGTGGATCACCTGAGGTCAGGAGTTCGAGACCAGCCTGGCCAAAACGGTGAAACCCCATCTCTACCAAGAACACAAAAAATTTGCCGGGCTTGGTAGCGGGTGCCTGTGATCCCAACTACTTGGGAGGCTGAGGCAGGAGAATCCCTTCAACTGGAAGGCAGAGGTTGCAGTGAGCCGAGATGGTGTCACTGCACTCCAGCCTGGGGGACAGAGTGAGAGTCTGTCTTAAAAAAAATAAAAACATTAAGAAAAAAATACTACTACTACAACAACAACAACAACAACAACAACAACAACAACAACAACAAAATGCTTCCAATCTGCTGAATCAACAGAAAGGTTTAACTCAGTAAGAGGAATCTACACATCGCTAAAAAGCAGTTTTACAGATAGCTTCTTGTTAGTTTTTATCTACAGTTTCCTGGTTTTCACCCTAGGCCTCGAATAGCTCCCAAATGTCCTTTTGCAGATTCTACAAAAGGGCCGCTTCCAACCTGGTATATCAAAAGAAAGGTTTCACTCTGTGAGATGAATCCACACACGACAAAGCAGTTTCAGAGACAGCTTCTTTCTAGTTTTTATTTGGGGATATTCGGTTTTTCACACTAGGCCTCAGTGGGCTCCCAAAGGTATACTCGCGGATTCTACAGAAAGAGTGCTTCAAACCTCCTCAATCAAAAATTAGTTGTAATTCGGTGCCATGAATCCACACATCACAAAGCGGTATCATAGAGAGCTTCTTTCTATTTCTCTGGTGGGGATACTCGGTTTTTCACAACAGGCCCCAGTGGGCTCCCAAATGTCCATTCTGCTTCCAAACTGCTGAATCCAAAGGCAGTTTTAACTCGGTATGATGAATCCACACGTCACAAAGCTGTTTCATGAAGACCTTCTCTCTCGTTTTTATCTGAAAACATAAGATTTTTTCACCATACGACACAAGGGTCTCCGAAATGTACACAGACAGATTCAACAAAAAAACCCTTCCAACCTGCTGAGTAAAAAGAAAGGTTTAACTCTGCGAGACGAATACACACACGACAAAGCAGCTTCACAGAGAATGGTGTTTTTTGTTTGTTTGTTTGCTTGCTTGCTTGCTTGCTTGCTTGCTTTTTGGTTTGTTTTCTTGGTTTTTTTTTTTTTTTTTTTTTTTTTTTTGGAGACGCACTTTCGCTCTTGTTGCTCAGACTGGAGCGCAATGGCGCCATCTCGCCTCACTGCGACCTCCGCCTCCCAGGTTCAAGCAATTCTCCTGCCTCCGTTTCCCTTCCCGAGTAGCTGGGATTACAGGCATGTGCCACCACGCCCGGCTAATTTTGTATTTTCAGTAGAGACGGGGTTTCTCCATGTGGGTCAGTCTGGTCTCGAACTGCCGACCTCAGGTGATCTGCCAGCCTCGGCCTCCCAAAGTGCTGGGATGACAGGCGTGAGCCACCGCGCCCGTACAATTGTATTGTATCGTATTGTATTGTATTTACATTGATTGATTGATTGATTGATGCTGCCTGATCAAAGGTCACTCAGGCCCAGTCGTCAAAGTGGCGATTTCCTAGGCAACAAGGAAGGGGGGAGCTTGGAGGTGGGGGCGGGGGCGGTGGAGAAGACACAGTTGCCCCAGGCTGTGCGCAGGCGGCCTGAGCTTCCTTCCTCTGTTGAGGCCTCCATTTTCAGAGTAACAGTGGCCGCTAGGTGATGCCCGACGTCTGCCAATGAGACTGTCAGCCCGGAATGAATTGGGATCGCCTGGAGGGGGAGGCGGGAGGGGGAAGGATGGAGGCCCCCACAGCACAGTGGGTCACCGCGCCCTTCCAGGCGATCCCCACAACTAATCGACCAGGGCCCCTGGGGGCACACAGCCTAAGACCCCAGCCATCGGATCATCTGGAACTTCTGTCCGAAGACGAGAGACGAGAGACCGACTGGAAATTCTCTCGGTCAAGGTCCAAACGTAAAAGAATCACTGACACAGACACCAGGACTAACTAAGACAATTTGTAAAAGTTTCCGTGTTTTGGGTGAATCCGCGTATTTCTGGATCACAAAATTACTGATTTTGAACATTGCGGTTTTTCCACTCCTTACGTGTACGGTCCTGTGATAGACAGACCAGGGGACTCCTCAGCTCAGAGTCCATGAGGCCAGAAGCTGACATCCTAAATTTCTATGTAGAATGAATTTCAGCAAGCCAGCCAAACACTCTGCCGTAAAACTGTCCGGAAGACAAGCGGTGGTGTTTCGGGGGCGGATTTGGGGGGGGGGGGGGAGCCGGGTGCGGTACGCTCACGCCTGTCATCCCCGCACTTTGGGAGGCCGAGGGCAGGCGGATCCCTCGAGATGGTGGCCATTGCACTCCAGCGTGGGCAACAAGAGCGAAAACTCCGTCCAAAACAAGAACAACAACAGAAACGTGAAGTGCCGTCTGCTGTTCTTTTTGCTTCCCACCCCGAGAAGAACAGAATACAGCTGTTGTCTCCCTGCCCGCCTGCCTGCCTGCCTGCCTGCCTGCCTGCCTGTCTGCGTGCCTGTCTGTCTGTCTGTCTGTCTGTCTGTCTGTCTGTGACAGGGTCTCGCTCTGTCTTTCGCCCAGACTGGAGTGCAGTGACACCATTGTGGCTCACTGCAGCCTCAACTTCCCCGGGGTTAGGGGATTCTTCTAAGGGATCCTACGGCCTCGGCCTCCCAAAGTGTTGGGGTTACAGGCGTGAGCCATCAGCACCCGGCCTGAGTTCATACATCTGGTCTCACTACGCCTTAACCACACGCCCGTGAAGCACTCAAGTCAAGAGAGAGTCGGCAAGAGACTTTCAGCATTCTCTCCCAAAACCAGTGAGGTGGATGGCGGCCCTGTGTTTCCCAAGCTCCTGTGGTTTTAAGTGGCCACGCGTAGAGGATAGATAGATTTAAAATGTTTCCAGAGAGGCGCAAGCCACAGTCATTCAGGACATCCGAGCGCGAGATGGGGTTTCTGACAGCGACTTAAGGGCCAGGGAGGGCCAGAGTCTGCCGAGGCCCTCGTTCCAGTGGTGGGGCCGATGGAACCCAAGGCTGAGGGAGCCAGCAGTCCGCACAGAGAGAGCTCCAGCCCTAGGCCCCACCGTGCAGACCGACTCAGAAGGAAGAGAGTCCCTCATCCTACATACGTCACATCCCTCCACTGAACTTGGGAGCGGATCCGTTTTCCAAACATGAGGTGACTCTCGGTTCGAAATGGATCACAAGGGGCCGGGCTTTCCAGAGTCGGCATGATAAAGCAGTCATTCTGTGGCACAGAACGAGGTGTGGCTCTTATCTAGACTCCGCAGTGAAAGCCAGTGAAACAGGGCGAAACCCCGTGTCTACTAAAAATTAAAAGAGGAGCCGGGCATGGTGCCGCTTGAAGGCAGGAGAATCGCTGGAACCCGGGAGGCAGAGGTTGCAGTGAGCTGAGATCACACCACTGCACTCCAGCCTGGGGGACAGAGCGAGACCGCATCTCAGAAACAGACAAACACACAAAGCCAATCAAGGTGTTTAACTCAACGTGTCACCCACGGGTCTCTCGACAGGATACATCCAGCACCCGGGGAAACAGGGAAACGTCGAGGGGTGGGGTGGAATCTATTTTGTGGCCCCAAGGGAGGGTTTGAGAGATACTCCCGCAAAGGTGACTGCCTAAGGAAGCCCCTCCGTCCAAGAAGCGATAGTCATTTCTAGCCTGTAGCCACCCACGAGGGAGAATCGGGCTCTCTGCAGAACCCCCCACCCCCCGACTCGTGAAATGGTCTCTCTCACTCTGTCAGGCTCTATTCACGCCGTGTGGTTTTGTAACCTCCAGCGTGTGTGCGTGGGGTGGGGGATGGGGTGGGGTGGGGTGGGGGCGGCTGTGGACAGAGGAGGGGAAAAAGCGATGGTGTCCCACGG
>NC_133415.1:37367500-37377500 GCF_049350105.2 Macaca mulatta | reverse complement strand
GGGTCAGGCTGGCCTCGAACTCCCGACCTCAGGTGATCCACCCGCCTCGGCCTTCCAAAATGCTGGGATGACGGGCATGAGCCACCGTGCCCGGCCTTAGCCGTTTATTTTAAAGTCGAGGAGCTTATCAGGGAAATACGAGAAGTTTGGACATCACAGGTGACAGAGAGAAAGGTCTGCAAATGGCCCTTCCATCCAAGTGGGGACCCGGCCTCGATCTCCCGAAATCATGCACCCAGTGGGGAAGCCCGGCAAGGCCCGTCTGTGTAGATTCCTCTCGGCCTCTCTAAGCACGCACTTCTCACTTTGGTGGAAGGGGCAGGGCCCTCTCTGGGACGGGGGAATCTGACAGACAAAGAGACAGACGTAGAAAAAGAGAGATCGACAGACAGAGACAGAGAGAAACGGACAGAAAGAGCGAGAGAGCGAGAGAGCGAGAGCGAGAGCGAGAGAGAGAGAGAAACAGACTAGACAGGGAGGGGGAGAGAGGGAGAGAGACAGACAGAGACAGACAGACAGGCAAAAAAGAGAGTAAGACAGAAGACAGACACAGTGAGTGAGAGACACAGGTAGAGAGAGAGAGAGAGAGAGAGAGAGAGAGAGAGAGACAGAGAGACAGAGAGAAAGAGAGGGACAGGCAGACAGATAAAGAGAGTGACAGAGAAAGACATAGACGGACAGTGAGAGACAGAGAGAAAGAGACAGAGAGAGAGAGAGAGAGAGAGAGAGAGAGAGAGAGAGAGAGGCAGACAGACAGACAGGCAAAGAAAGAGAGTAAGACAGAAGACAGACACAGTGAGAGAGACAGGAAAGACAGAAACGGACAGAGAGAGACAGAGAGGAACAGACAGAAAGAGAGAGGGTCCTAGCCCAATAGCGATACAGTGCCATTTCTTTCATTTCCTCTTTCTTTCCTTCTTTCTTTCTTTCTTTCTTTCTTTCTTTCTTTCTTTCTTTCTTCTTTTTTTATTTTTTTATTTTTTTGAGACGGAGTCTTGCTCTGTCACCCAGGCTGGAGTGCAGTGGCGCGATCGCAGCTCCCTGCAACCTCCGCCTCCCGGGTTCACACCATTCTCCGGCCTCAACCTCCCGAGTAGCTGGGACTACAGGCGCCGGCCACTACACCCAGATAATTCGTTTGTTTTTTTTGGAGAGACGGGGTTTCACCATGTTAGCCAGGATGGTCTCGATCTCCTGACCTGGCGATCCGCCCGCCTCAGCCTCCCAAAGTACTAGGATGACAGACGTGAGCCACTGCGTTCAGTCTACAGTGCCGTATCTCAGAAATCACTCACAGGAACAGACACTTACAGGTCATGTGTAGAGTTTCTTTTTTTGTTTTGTTTTGTTTTGTTTTGTTTTGTTCCGTTTTGTTTTGTTTTGCACGAGGAGGTGGCGGGATGGAGTTTCGCTCTTGCGTCCCAGGATGGAGTGAAATGGCAGAGGGGACTCAGGGAGTCAACCTATGGCAGAGATGGCACGTCATTCAGAGCGTAACGTCCACAGCGAAAGGTGGTAGGGCCGGCACTTTTAAAGGCTGAAATCCCGGCGGCTCAGGCCTGTCGTCCTCGCACTTTGGGAGGCCCAGGAGAACGGATCACTTGAGGTCAGGAGTTCGAGACCAGTGCGGCCAACATGGAGAAACCCCGTCTCTACTCAAAATACAAAAATTAGCCGGATGTGGTGGTGTGCGCCTGTAATCCCAGCCACTGAAGAAGAATCACTGGAATCCGGGAGGCAGAGGTTGCAGTGAGCCGAGGGAGTGCCACTGCACCCCCGCCTGGGTGACAGACTGAGAGAGACTCAGTCCCTCCCTACCAAAAAAGAAAGAAAGAAAGAAAGAAAGAAAGAAAGAAAGAAAGAAAGAAAGAAAGAAAAAAAAAAAAAAAAAAGAAAAAAGAAAAAAAAAACACAGGGACCGCCACCGGGCGCAGTGGCTCACACATGTAATCCCAGCACTTTGGGAGGCCGAGGTGGGCGGATCACCTGAGGTCAGGAGTTCAAGAGCAGCCTGGCCCACATGGTGAAACTCCGTCTCTACTAACATAGAAACATCTTCGGAGCATGATGGTGGGTGCCTGTAATCCCAGCTGCTCAGGAGGCTGAGACGGGAGAATCGCTTGAACCTGGGAGACGGTGGTTGCAGTGAGCCGAATCGCACCACCGCACTCCAGGCTGGGTGGCTGAGTGAGACTCTGTCTTAAAACAACAACAACAACAGCAGCAAAAAAAAAATAGCAAACGCACAAAAAAAGAACAGGCCAAAATACTCCATTGTCACTGAACGTTCCGCCACCAGACCGGAAACCCCCTGACTCAGGTCAAGGAGGTGGTGTTTCCTTCTCTCTGTCTCTGTCTCTGTCTCTCTCTCTCTCTCTCTCTCTCTCTCTCTCTCTCTCTCTCTCCCTCCCCCCCCCCAACTTTTATGTCTTGTTCAAGCAGACATGTGCAAGATTGTTACACAAGTAAACTTCTGACTGGGGGGTTCAGTGTGCAGATGATTTCATCACCCGGATAACTCAGCGCAGTACCCGACAGTTTTCGTGGTTTGGTTTTTTGTTTTGTTTTGTTTTGTTTTGTTTTTCCCTGAAGATGTCTCTCCTTCCACACCTCCTCCCTCAAGTAGGCTCCCGCCTCCCTGGTCCCCCTCGTTCTGCCCACGAGTTCTCATTATTTAGTTCCCAGTTATAGATGAGAACACGCGGTCTTTAGCTGATCGTTGCTTTCATCTTCGGCGGTGGCGGTGAAAGAGGCATGACACGAAATCGACCCTTAGGACGCTCCCCTCCGTCCACACCCCACACCCCCTCCCCACACACACCCTCATTCCTGCCCCCCCTCCTCAAACCCAAGACAGGAAGAAAGGCAGATATTAAAGTCAGAGGTCAGCCTCCAAGACGGTGGAGGCAAGGGATCTGAAAGGGTGAGCAAGCGATAGGGGTCGGGGGATGTCGTGGCCGAGCTAGCAAAAATAGGGGACCGACTTTCCAGCCCCAGCACACCCCCAATCCTCAACCGCAGCTAGCCTCTGGGTGGGGTTGCGCCTGTAAAAGCTTCTGAATGGAGAGAAGCCCAAGGCTATGGAAGGCATCAGCTCCAAGTCCGGGAAGGGAACAGGGCTTTGTGCATTGGAATGGGGCTTTAGAAGGCGGTGCTGCGGTTTCCAAAGCGACACGCCTCGCCTCGCCTCGCCTCGCCTCGCCCCGCCCCGCCTCGCCCAGAGCGAAACTCCGTCTCAAAAAAATAATAATAATTTTAAGATAATAATAATACTAAAAAATAAATAAATAAATAAATAAATAAATAAGAAATAAATAGTTAGTACAGCGGTCGTGGTCGTGAATCATTCCCCGGAGTCCAGGCGCAGTGGCTCACGCCCGTCACGCGAGCACTTTGGGACGCCGGGGCAGAAGGGTTGCAACAACATGATGAGACCCTGTCTGTGCAAAAACAGTTGAAAAGGAAGGCCGGGCGCGGCGGCTGACGCCTGCCGTCCCAGCACTTTGGGAGGCCGGGGAGGGAGAATCACCTGAGGTCGGGAGTTGGAGACCAGCCTGACCAACATGGAGAAGCCCCGTCTCTAGTAAAAATACAAAATCAACCAGACGTGGTGGTGCATACCTGCAACCCGAGCTACTACTCGGGAGGCAGACTCAGGAGAATCTCTTGAACCCGGGAGGCAGAAGTTGCGGTGAGCCGAGATCCGCGCCATTGCACTCCAGTCTGGGCAACAAGAGCGAAACTCTGTCTCGGGAAAAAGAAAAATAAAACAATAAAAATTGAAAATCATCTGGGCACAGTGGCGCATGCCCCGTGGTCCCAGGCACTACACTCTGGAGGCTGAGGTGGAAGGATCGCTTGAGTCCAGGAGCGTCCACACTGCAGTGAGTTTGGTTTTGATGGCACCACTGCCAGGGTGACAGAGTGAGACGCCGTCTGTAAATCAGTCAAGCAATCAATCAGATCACTGCAAGGAGCTCTCTATGTCTTACTTTCAATAGGTGTCTCTTCAGGCCAAGCAGGCATGGTGCCTCACGCCAGTAATCCCAGCACTTTGGGAGGCCGAGGTGGGATGAAAGAAGGAAGGAAGGAAGGAAGGAAGGAAGGAAGGAAGGAAGGAAGGAAGGAAGGAAGGACAGACAGAACAAAAAGTTTTACAACCCTTTTTTTCATAGTGTCAGGAATTTACAGATAATACAAGTAGTTTAGGTCAGGGGCCGATGTTATTAGTATTACTTTTTTTTTTTTTTTTTTAACTCCTACGGCCTGGTGGTGGTGCCAAGGTTGTCTGGCTATTTATCTGACTTTTGTTTGTTTCTAACGTTTTGCTTTCTCTCTTTCCTCCTGTCTTGTGAACTAGGCAAGGTGGGGGGAGGAGGGCAGCAGGAGCAGTAGAGGTCTCCTTCCTCATCCCCCACTTTGAGAATTTTCACTAATTAGTGGGCGGGTTCCCTTTCATTTTTACTTTTTGGGTCTTTTAGCGAGACAGAGTGATAGCGTTTTATGTAATACACTTGTGTGGAAGTTTTCTGACGAGCCATGGTAGCTACAAAACCTTTTATCATTGGAAGGAGCAAGTGTAATACACAGGGGCGCAGCAAGCAAGTAAGTTTCTTTTTTTTTTTTTTTTTTGAGACCGAGTCTCGCTCTGTCACCCAGGCTGGAGTGCTGTGGCCGGATCTCAGCTCACTGCAAGCTCCGCCTCCCGGGTTCACGCCATTCTCCTGCCTCAGCCTCCTGAGTAGCTGGGACTACAGGCGCCCGCCACCTCACCCGGCTAGTTTTTTTGTATTTTTTAGTAGAGACAGGGTTTCACCGTGTTAGCCAGGATGGTCTCGATCTCCTGACCTCGTGATCCGCCCGTCTCGGCCTCCCAAAGTGCTGGGATGACAGGCTTGAGCCACCGCGCCCGGCCAGCAAGTTTCTATTACAAGTAATACACTTACAGTGAGGGTTTTACATTTTCTACAGCTGGAAACTCTTTTCTAAATGAAGACCTAGGATCAAACCTGTGTTAAACCTGAACAGGCACATGTACTAACTTTGTCATGTCTTAAGCAGGTTAGTTTTTAACTGGGCCTTAAAACCTTTTTTTAGCAAGTAAAACAGTATTTTTTAATCAGAGAAGTTTTTACGAGCCCGACGCTTGAACTTGCGGCGTCTGTTTGGGGAAAGAGTTGGTTAAAGTCATGTTATCTTGAGGCATTAACCCTTCTGCTTCTCCAGGCCATTGGTCTCTTACGTTAGCCCTTCTATCAACATAACATGAAGAAACATCTAGGCTGCCAGCAATGTTTTCAGCCTACTGAGGAAATAGGTTTTTTTCTGTTTTTTTATTTTTATTTTTTAAATTTTTGGCTAAAGGAGGAGGTTCTGGTAACTTCTGGTTTATATGTTTAAAGAATGACTGAAAGACCTTGCGATCGTTGCTGGGCTGGACGGGTCTGGGTTTCCTAAGCAGTACGTGTACAGTGGGGACACCTTACATAGGTGTTTCTTCTAGCATGGTTATGGGTGGGGGGTGGGGTGGGGTGGTAACAACAACAAAGCAATGTATAGCATATTCATATCCAGCAAGGACGAAAGAGGTCCTCACCTGGGAAAAAGGTTGAATACAGCGACAGAACAATAGGAAAACAGTTAGTATTCTAGGAAAACTATCTGTCTTAAGATTTTTAACTACATTGACTTGCTTGATGAGTCCTCAAGCTTCGGCCGTGCATAGACTAGTCAGCTGCCGGTGTGTGACTAGAGCAGGGCTTGTGGTCCTCAGCAGCAGCTTGGAGCTTGGTCTCGTCTCAGGATCAGCCGGGCTGGATGATCTGCGCCCTGTTAGCCGGTCCACTTGTCCTGAGCTGTCGGTGTTAGCTGACTGTGGTGGATCCAAGACGCAACACCTGCAACTTTAACAGCAGTGGGAGTGGACAAGGTTACAGTATAGGGCTCATCCTATATGGGTTGTAGAAAAATTAGGTTTTACTTTAAACAGAGTCCCTAGATTTAAATGGGTGTCAGGCTTATAGGCATTATTTTTCTTTATTTAATTATGAACACTTCGTATGGCTATTTTGAAAGGCTGCATTTGCCTTTTAAAGGTTAATTTCTTTAGTTTCCGGAGGTCACCTTTTATTTGACCTACGATTTGCGGGTGGCCAACTGAACACAATCTTACAGGGCAGATACCTAGTTTGTTTGGTAGGGGTGCACCTGACTCGGAGGAGGACCGTAGGCAAAAACCTGATTTTATCTTAAGTGAATTTCCTGGCATATATCTATATATCTATCTATATCTATATCTATATCTGTATCTGTGTGTGTGTGTGTGTGTGTGTGTGTGTGTGTGTGTGTGTGTGTGTATATATATACATCTATCTATCTATCTATCTATCTATCTATCTATCTATATCTATATGGCAACCCTTTTTTTTTCGTTTTGTTTTTTGGTCGCCAGTAGCTGCTCGCTCGAGTGTCCAGTTCATGCGTTCCACCTTTTGTTGAACTTTGTGGCCGATAGGCTGCGTGTAACCTCTGTTGTATTGTTAACAGTCTTGTTAAATCTTGCACTATTCCAGCTACAGCTACAAATGCTGGCCTATTGTCTGACTTTAAAATCAGAGGTAGTCTTAAACCTGGGGATAATGTCTTTTAACAGTACTTTAGTCACTTCTTGTACTTTTTCTGTCCTGGTGGGGAAAACTGTAACTTACCCTGAAAAGGTGCAAACAAGCACTAGCCTCCAGCAGGGGGCAGTCCTGTAAAGTCTATAAGCAAGTTTTCACAAGGTATGGCTCTTTTTCCTGTTTCAGTTTCTTAGAGGAGGAGTTCCCCCCTCCCCCCATCCCCACCCCCACTCCGCCCCTTTGTCACTGTATCTAGTGGCTGAGCCTTCAGTGAGAAATTGGAATCCAGATACGGCAGAGTCTTGCTGTTTGTAACTTCTAATGTGACCATGGGCTCCTGGGAGCCTAATGAGAAGGTGCCTAGTCTGCCCTAGTCTTTACATTCTTCAGCTCCCGTCAGCCTGATCAGATGAGTGTCTGGTTCCTCCAAGGTGCAGCAGCCCTTGGCCGATGGCCTCTTTGTCTTGCGGCCTTGGCCATTTCCTGTATTGCCTTCTGAACATTTACCCTTCTAGAGTCTTTTTTTTTTTTTTCCATCTCGCACATTAATCTCTCTCTAGCCTTGTCCGGCTCTGGAATCCTTGCCTAACTTGACTTCGGTCATGTCTACATCCACGTCCGCGGCCTCTCACAATGCTGCTTCCCCCCCCCGCGTTCTCACGCTCCTACGGCCAGCTGGTGGGGCCCGAGAAACGGCACGGGCCCTGCCCCCGCCCACGCACTGCTGTCTGTCTCTCCTGTTTTCTTTTGATTCTCTATCTTTACACTTGCTTTTAGTCTTTCTTTTTCTTTTGCTCTTTTCCCTCTTTTCTAGAGTTTAACAGGCTCTTTTCTTTATACACTTGGAGGGTGAAACAGGCATACCGAGAGTCAGCGTAAATGTTTACAGTCTTACCCTCACCGAGTTCTAAGGCCCGGATTAAAGCAATGAGCCCAGCTTAACGACAGCGTCCAGGGTTACCACCGCATATTCTGCACATCTCTCCCCTCGTGGGTTGGTGAAGCTGTTCCCGTCCACGCATAGCTCCTAGTGTACTGATGCCCAAGGCTGGTCCCGGAGGTCAGATCTGCTAGAGTACACTGGAGTCCAACACCTCTACACAGTCATGCTCGACAGGGCTCTAGCTGTCGGGAGCAAGGCGGTGGGTTCAGGGTGTTCCCAGTTTAGTAGCTCAATGGTTGAAAAGGGCTGATAGATGAAAGTCTGTTGCCCACCCCCCTCCCCCCGGGATGTGGGCCTGGTCATTATAATAGACAGGTCCTCGTATCTCCCTGAGAGGCATTTACAGAGCTCGAGTAAGACCAGATCTGAGATGGCCCACTTGACTATCTCGACTTCTTTCCTTGGCCTCTGGAGGCTCCGATCCTTCCCTTCGAGGTGAGACCTGGGGCGTGTCAGCTCCTGAATCTCATTTCTGAGGGGGTTGTTGGCCTCGGTGAAGCGGGGTAGGCTGGGAAACATGGAGAAAGAATCTGTGTTATCTCTCGTGGCTCCCGTAAAAACTGGCTTCTCTTGCCGTTTCCTGGGACTCCCTTTTTAAAAAAACTCTGTGTCTGCCGGCGAAGCCGCTCTTACTTTTACTTTTGGCTATTTTGCACAAAGTTGTTAAACAGGGCTAAATTAACGCTGGCTTTGTCTATAATCTATTTCGCCGTGAGTCCATATAAAGGAATTTGATCTAGGTACACAGGCTGTCCTCCGACCCCGTCACCACCTGAACTACACGGCCAATTGTTCTCTGCCTGTAGTTCCTTCCGTGGGCCATCCAACAGCAGAAGAGGGCAATTCTAATTCACCCAGAGTTCGTGACCTCTAGGGGGTTAACTGAACTCTATAATCTCCTGCAAAACCTTTTGTAAGGTTCTGTAACATGCATTTTAGTAGGGTAAGTTGTGACGACTTGATGACTTTCCTTTTATTTTTCTTTTTGAAACGTTTTTAAGAGGGCTCCTAGCAGAGTGGGCTTACTTTGTGTCTGACCTATGTTTCTCTCGAGACGAAACAACATTCACCCTACGAGAAGGAAAGGGTAAAAGGTCACTCAGTCACGTAATTCACACTAAATCAAAATGAAAGCTAAAACCAAAGTGTCGTTAAGGGCACACCTGTTCGTCAAGCAATTTAAGCCAAACCAAAATCAGGAGCAAGACCAAAGTGGCAATCAAGGCAGGCCTGTTTATCAAGCAATTCAAGTCAAGTCAAAATCGAAACCGAAACCAAAGTATCAACCAATGAATTCAAGTCAAGTCAGAAACCAAAACCAAAGTGCCGGTAGAGGCACGCCGTGGGTGATCAGGCCACGCTTCCACTCAAACGGAGTGGGGGAAGTTCCAAAGAGCAGTCTCAGCAAGTTTCAGATGTCCGGACTGAAAGTGCCAGTTCCTTCCCAGTGTCCAGCCACTGTGCGGATCCTCCACGGGGGCGTGCTGTGCACTGCTCTTTGGAGGCGAGGCATCGCACCGGGGCAGATGCCTACCCGGCAGCACTCTGAGGATCCGCATCGCTCAAGCTGGCCAGAGTCCCCCGCAGGGATGCTCTACAGGGCAGGCATAAGCCGCCTAAGGGGCTGCCTCGACCCTCCGTGCATCACCAGCTCGCTTCCCGGTGAGGGAACCCAGAAATGTAGCAGGACAAGCCGCAGACAAAACTCCTGAGACACCGGATTAAAGAAGGAAGAGGTTTTTCATTCGGCCGGGAGCGTCGGCAGACTCGCATCTTAGGAGCCGAGCTCCCCGAAAAAGACTTTTTTAAAGGCTTACAACCTCAAGGGTTGCACGTGAAAGGGTCGTGACAAATCGAGCAAGCGTGGGAAACGTGACTGGGGGCTACCTGCATCAGCTAACAGAACAAAAAGTTTTACAAGGAATTCACAGATAACAGAAGTAGTTCAGGTCGGGGGTCGATGTTATTATTATTACTTCCTCTTTTTCTTTTTTTTTTCCTTTTTTTTTTCTTTCTTTCTTTCTTTCTTTCTTTCTTTCTTTCTTTCTTTCTTTCTTTCTTTCTTTCTTTCTTTGTTTTTTTAAATCTCCTAGGGCCGTGTGGTGGCACCAAGGGTGTCTGGCCATTTATCTTGCTTTCGTTCCTTTCTAACTTTCTGCTTTCTGTCTTTCCTCTTGTCTTGTGAACTAGGCGAGGTGCGGGGAGGAGGGCAGCAGGAGTAGTAGTGGTCTCCTTCCTTATTATTATTATTTTGAGACAGAGTCTCGCTCTGTCACCCAGGCTGGATCGCCACGGCACGATCTCGGCTCACTGCAACCTCGGCCTCCCCAGTTCAGGCAAGTCGCCTCCTTCGGTGTCCCGAGTAGTCGGGATTCCAAGCCCGTGCCATCAGGAGGCCTGGCTAATTGTTACACTTTTCATAGAGACCGGGTTTCAC
>NC_133415.1:37342500-37350000 GCF_049350105.2 Macaca mulatta | reverse complement strand
GGCGCACGCGTGGCCGGCCCGAGCCCACCGCCACCGCTCACACGGCCCGCGCTCCCCCGCCAGAGGGGAGCACGGGACGTGCGCTCGCCAGACCAGGCGGCGCCCTTCCCCGCGTGGGAGGGGCGCGTCTCACTCAACCGCCTCGACCCGCACAGCCAACGAGCTCCCTCAGGACCCACGCGCGGACACCATGGCGGCGACCGGAGGAGGGGGCGCTGGGGGCGGGAGCGACACACCACCGCTCGGCCTCGGGCACCTGAGAGACAGCCCGGGGCGCTCCAGGAGCACCGCAAAGGCCCAGGCGGAGCCAGCGCTCGTGCAATACCCGAGAGGGCAGCACGGCGGGCCAGCGGGACAGCACCCCCACCGCCGCGGAGGGGGGCGGCCCACGAGGCGACGACCACAAGAGGCGAAAGCGAGGAGTGCCTGCTGCGTCAGAGGACCCCCGCTGACCCACGCCGGACGCCACGAGGCAGACGGCGGGGTCGGGACAGCGAGGTCGGGCCGGGTTCCGCACCCCAGTGCCTCCCAACGCACCGCCCGCAGGCGGGGATGGGAGACGGGGGAAACCCCGCGGGCGGGACGAGAAGAACGGGTCTCATTCACCACGAATGCCCGCCCCTCGCCCGTCGCGGCTCGGTCCCGGCCCGGGAGAGCGTGACATCACCACATCGATCAGGGAAAGCATCCCCGGAGCAGGGTCGGCCAGCCAGCCACAGCCTCCCCAGAGGCCAGCGAGCAGATCAGCCTGGCCATCCCCAGCTCCAGGACAGGGGCGGCAGACAACCCGGCAGAGACGAGGAATGCCTGACACGCACGGCACGGAGCCAGCGGGAGTGGGGTTGTCTCGGCCGCCCCAGGTGCCCGCAGCGGGGAGCGCACGGTGGCAGGGTAAGCCCGCGCCACCTTCCCCGCCGCCCCCAGGTGGGTCAGAGACCCGGACCCAAGGCGGCACCGGGAGCTGGGACGCTCGGATGCATGAGAGACCGGGCACACGGGCCCCAGCAGGCGGCTCAAGCACGAGCAGGGCCGGCTAGCCGGGTCACCGGGAGGCCGAAGACCCGCGACGCATCCAAGAGACCCAACCTCTCCAGCGACAGGTCGCCAGAGGACAGCGTGTCAGCAATAACCCGGTGGCCCAAAATGCCGGCTCGGAGTGAAACATATACCTCCCCAGGAGACAGGAGGTCGAGTCACCGACCACGCCGCCGGCCCAGGGAACCCGCGACACGGGCATCTGTCCCCAAAATCGCCACCATCGCAGCCAGACACGGAGCACCCAGGGCCCTCTGGTCGACCCCAGGACACACGCCGGAGCAGCGCCGGGCCAGGGACGTCCTCCCGGCCACCCGTGCCACGCAGGGGCCGGCCCGAGTCTCCAGAGCGAGACTCGGAAGCGTTTCCGGCCGTCCCCTCGTACGACCGGGACACACGAGGGACCGAAGGCCGGCCAGGTGTGACCTCTCGGGCCGCACGCGCGCTCAGGGAGCGCTCTCCGACTCCCCACGGGGACTTGCAAACAACAGGTCACGGCAGAGGGACCGCTCCCCGGCACCCGGGGGACGAGGCAGGACGGTCCCCGGCTCCCCACGGGGACTTGCAGAAAAAATTCGGCCGCTGCCTCAGACGGCCAGGATGCGCGCGGGCCCGCGACCGGGCCGGGAAGGGTGTCCCCAGCCTCCCACCCCAAGCCCGGTGGGTCCCCGCGGGTCGCGGGTCAGGCCTCGGGAGCCGCGGCGTGCTGGTCGACCAACCCCGGCAGCCCCACACCCGGCTCTGGCCCGAAAGCGCAGCGACAACCTCTCCCCACATAAGCCTGCACGCCTGAGCTCTGACTCACAAGTGACGCGCCAGAGCTCTGGCGCGACCGGGACAGCCCGGCTGACGACCGCGGTCTTTCCGGAGCTCTGCCTAGCTCACAGCGGGGACGGTCCCCTCCCTCGGCAGCTGCCACCGCAGCTCCGGAAGCCAAGGGAACGATATAAAAGCGGCCGCCAGATGGAGTCCGACAACCGTCGCGAACGTCACCAAGACAGATCCGGATGGCAGGCCGGCCCGCGGACCGCAAAACCGAAACCGTGAGTCGAGAGACGCTATCCCGAGGCCGAAAACGCAGCCCCTGTACCCCAACCCCACAGAAACGGTCCCCAAACCCTGTCTCTGCATGGACCGCGACACAGTCAGAAGACAACCCACGGCGTGTGGATGTTCGGAGAGGCATCTCGGTGGGAGAAACAACAAGCAAGGACTCGGTCGCGGGTCGTTGAGGACACAGGGAGACACAGAATGCGTAGGCTCTTCCTGAATCCAGACAGAGAAGGAGGGAGGGAGGGAGGGAGGGAGGGAGGGAGGGAGGGAGGAAAGGCAGGCAGGCAGGCAGGCAGGCAAACATAAAGAAGGAAACAGAGAAAGAAAGAAAGGAAGGAAAACCTAAAGGAGAGAAAGAAAGAAAAGAGAAGAAAAGAGAAGACAAATATTAATATAAGTATTTCCATTTGTATATAGGTATAACATATAAAACTACATTAAAATAGAAAAAAATTTATATGCATACACATGAATGAACAGATAAAAATGAATAAACAAAAAATAAGATAACATAACATAAGCAAATAGGCCAGGCGCGGTGGCTGACGCCTGTGATCCCAGCACTTTCAGAGGCTGGGGGAGAGAGAGAGAAAAAAAATGAAAGAAAGAAAGAAAGAAAGAAAGAAAGAAAGAAAGAAAGAAAGAAAGAAAGAAAGAAAGAGAGAGAGAGAGAGAGAGAGAGAAAGAAAGAAAGAAAGAAAGAAAGAAAGGAAGAAAGAAAGAAAGAGAGAGAGAAAGAAAGACAGAAAGAAAGAAAGAAGAAAGAGAGAGAGAGAGGGAGAAAGACAGCGAGAAAGAAAGACGAGAGAAGAAAGAAAAAAAAAGAAAGAGGAAAGACAGGAAGAAAGACAAAGCAAGAAAGCAAGAAAACAAGACAGCAAGAAAGCACGACAGAAAGAGAGAAAGAGACAGAAAGAAAAAGCAAGAAAGCAGCAGAGAGAGAGAGAGAGAGAGAGAGAGAGAGAGAGAGAGAGGCGCGAGGCGAGGCGAGGCGAGGCGAGGCGAATCTACCTGCTTTCACTACATGTGGGGAGAATCAGGAAAGCCCCCACTAACAACAAGGCCTGAAGTGGAGCTGCCATCTGTGAAATCCGAGCAGAAGAGTCCACACGGGTTAAAGACACGAAGAAAGACAGGGAAACAACTGCTCAAAGAGAAGAACAATCTGGCCCAGCCAGGGTCTGTCTCCTGAAGTTGTGTGGGCAACGAGGGAGTGGGACGGAGGGAGGGAGTGGGACGGAGGGAGGGAGGGCCTCCGAGGCTCGTGTCAAACAATAAATGATAATAAAATAAAAGGAAGTTAAAAAAAAAAATTGCGCATCATTCGTAGCATCACTGACGCCTCGAAAGGCGAGAGGCATGTGTTTATGTCACTGTGGGACTGTTTTCTTTTTTCTTTTCTCTTTTTCTTCCCTCTCTTCCCGGAAACTCACTTTTTAATTATTTCATTTTCCTTTTCTTTTTTTTTTTTTAATTTTTAATTTTACTTTCATTTTTACTTTTATTTTTAATTGCTTGAGAGGTTGTCTCCCTCTCTCGCCCAGGCTGGTGTACAGTGGCGCGATCTCGGCTCACTGCAACCTCCGCCTCCCAGGTTCAAGTGATTCTCCTGCCTCAGCTCGGCCTCCCGAGTAGCTGAGATTACAGAGGCGCACGACCATGCCCGGCTAATTTTTGGTATTTTGACTAGAGACGGACGGGGTTTCACCATACTGGCCCTGCTCGTCTGACCACCTCGTGATCCAGCGATCCACCACCCTCGGCGTCCCAAAGTGCTGGGATGACAGGCTTGAGCCACCGCGCCGGGCCTAGTTATTCCTTTTATTTTATTTCTAATTTTTAATTGTACGTATGCACGTATGCATGTATGTATGTATGTATGTATGTATGTATGTATGCATGCATGCATGTATCTATCCTTTTCTTTTTTTTTGAGACGGACAGAGAGAGACAGTGAGAAACAGAGAGAGAGAGAGAGAGACAGACAGACAGACAGAGAGAGAGAGAGAGAAACAGACGGGGGGGGAGAGAGAGAGAGAGAGAGAGAGAGAGAGAGAGAGAGACCAACAGACAGAAGGACAGGCAGAGAAAGAGAGTAAGACAGAAGACAGACACAGGGAGAGAGACAAGCGGGGGGGGGGGGAGAGAGAGAGAGAGAGAGAGAGAGAGAGAGAGCTCCCAGACATCACGAAGCCGTTTCAATGACATATTCTCTCTGGTCTTTGTCTGGGGATATTCAGTTTTTCAACGTAGGCCTCAAGGGCTCCCAGATGTCCCTTTCGAATCTCTACAAAGAGAGTGTCTCCAACCTGCCTAATCAAAACAAAGGTGTAACCCTTTAGGATGAGTCCACACATCGCAAAGCAGTTTCTCAAATACATTCTTTCTAATTTTCATCTGGGAATATTAGGTGATTCACCATAGGCCTAAAGGGACTCCCAAAAATCCATTCAGAGAGACTGCCCAAAAAAAGTGTTTCTAACCTGATGAATCCAAAGAATGGTGTATCGCTAAGAGATCAATCTACGCATCACAAATCAATGTGACAGATAGCCTCTCTCTGGTTTTAATCTGTGGATAGTCTGCTTTCCAACGTAGGCCTCAATGGGTTTCCAAATGTCCCCTCACAGATTCTACGGAAAGCGTGTTTCCAACCTCCTGGTTCAAAAGAATTATCCGTTCGAGGTGAATCCACACGTCAAAAAGCAGTTTCACCAGCAGCAGTTTTTCTCCTTTTCCTCTGGGGATGTTCACTTTCACCAGGAGCCACAAAGGGCTCCCAAATGTCCCTTCGAAGATTCTGCAAAGAACTGCTTCCAATCGGCCGCGTGCAGCGGCTCACGCCTGTCATCCCAGCATTTTGGGAGGCAGAGGCGGGTGGATCACCTGAGGTCAGGAGTTCGAGACCAGCCTGGCCAAAACGGTGAAACCCCATCTCTACCAAGAACACAAAAAATTTGCCGGGCTTGGTAGCGGGTGCCTGTGATCCCAACTACTTGGGAGGCTGAGGCAGGAGAATCCCTTCAACTGGAAGGCAGAGGTTGCAGTGAGCCGAGATGGTGTCACTGCACTCCAGCCTGGGGGACAGAGTGAGAGTCTGTCTTAAAAAAAATAAAAACATTAAGAAAAAAATACTACTACTACAACAACAACAACAACAACAACAACAACAACAACAACAACAAAATGCTTCCAATCTGCTGAATCAACAGAAAGGTTTAACTCAGTAAGAGGAATCTACACATCGCTAAAAAGCAGTTTTACAGATAGCTTCTTGTTAGTTTTTATCTACAGTTTCCTGGTTTTCACCCTAGGCCTCGAATAGCTCCCAAATGTCCTTTTGCAGATTCTACAAAAGGGCCGCTTCCAACCTGGTATATCAAAAGAAAGGTTTCACTCTGTGAGATGAATCCACACACGACAAAGCAGTTTCAGAGACAGCTTCTTTCTAGTTTTTATTTGGGGATATTCGGTTTTTCACACTAGGCCTCAGTGGGCTCCCAAAGGTATACTCGCGGATTCTACAGAAAGAGTGCTTCAAACCTCCTCAATCAAAAATTAGTTGTAATTCGGTGCCATGAATCCACACATCACAAAGCGGTATCATAGAGAGCTTCTTTCTATTTCTCTGGTGGGGATACTCGGTTTTTCACAACAGGCCCCAGTGGGCTCCCAAATGTCCATTCTGCTTCCAAACTGCTGAATCCAAAGGCAGTTTTAACTCGGTATGATGAATCCACACGTCACAAAGCTGTTTCATGAAGACCTTCTCTCTCGTTTTTATCTGAAAACATAAGATTTTTTCACCATACGACACAAGGGTCTCCGAAATGTACACAGACAGATTCAACAAAAAAACCCTTCCAACCTGCTGAGTAAAAAGAAAGGTTTAACTCTGCGAGACGAATACACACACGACAAAGCAGCTTCACAGAGAATGGTGTTTTTTGTTTGTTTGTTTGCTTGCTTGCTTGCTTGCTTGCTTGCTTTTTGGTTTGTTTTCTTGGTTTTTTTTTTTTTTTTTTTTTTTTTTTTGGAGACGCACTTTCGCTCTTGTTGCTCAGACTGGAGCGCAATGGCGCCATCTCGCCTCACTGCGACCTCCGCCTCCCAGGTTCAAGCAATTCTCCTGCCTCCGTTTCCCTTCCCGAGTAGCTGGGATTACAGGCATGTGCCACCACGCCCGGCTAATTTTGTATTTTCAGTAGAGACGGGGTTTCTCCATGTGGGTCAGTCTGGTCTCGAACTGCCGACCTCAGGTGATCTGCCAGCCTCGGCCTCCCAAAGTGCTGGGATGACAGGCGTGAGCCACCGCGCCCGTACAATTGTATTGTATCGTATTGTATTGTATTTACATTGATTGATTGATTGATTGATGCTGCCTGATCAAAGGTCACTCAGGCCCAGTCGTCAAAGTGGCGATTTCCTAGGCAACAAGGAAGGGGGGAGCTTGGAGGTGGGGGCGGGGGCGGTGGAGAAGACACAGTTGCCCCAGGCTGTGCGCAGGCGGCCTGAGCTTCCTTCCTCTGTTGAGGCCTCCATTTTCAGAGTAACAGTGGCCGCTAGGTGATGCCCGACGTCTGCCAATGAGACTGTCAGCCCGGAATGAATTGGGATCGCCTGGAGGGGGAGGCGGGAGGGGGAAGGATGGAGGCCCCCACAGCACAGTGGGTCACCGCGCCCTTCCAGGCGATCCCCACAACTAATCGACCAGGGCCCCTGGGGGCACACAGCCTAAGACCCCAGCCATCGGATCATCTGGAACTTCTGTCCGAAGACGAGAGACGAGAGACCGACTGGAAATTCTCTCGGTCAAGGTCCAAACGTAAAAGAATCACTGACACAGACACCAGGACTAACTAAGACAATTTGTAAAAGTTTCCGTGTTTTGGGTGAATCCGCGTATTTCTGGATCACAAAATTACTGATTTTGAACATTGCGGTTTTTCCACTCCTTACGTGTACGGTCCTGTGATAGACAGACCAGGGGACTCCTCAGCTCAGAGTCCATGAGGCCAGAAGCTGACATCCTAAATTTCTATGTAGAATGAATTTCAGCAAGCCAGCCAAACACTCTGCCGTAAAACTGTCCGGAAGACAAGCGGTGGTGTTTCGGGGGCGGATTTGGGGGGGGGGGGGGAGCCGGGTGCGGTACGCTCACGCCTGTCATCCCCGCACTTTGGGAGGCCGAGGGCAGGCGGATCCCTCGAGATGGTGGCCATTGCACTCCAGCGTGGGCAACAAGAGCGAAAACTCCGTCCAAAACAAGAACAACAACAGAAACGTGAAGTGCCGTCTGCTGTTCTTTTTGCTTCCCACCCCGAGAAGAACAGAATACAGCTGTTGTCTCCCTGCCCGCCTGCCTGCCTGCCTGCCTGCCTGCCTGCCTGTCTGCGTGCCTGTCTGTCTGTC
>NC_133415.1:37327500-37337500 GCF_049350105.2 Macaca mulatta | reverse complement strand
ATCACGGAAAAGAAGTGAAGGATGGATCGCTCTGGGTCGGGGTGGAGGTTGGGGAGGGGGATGCGGCGGAGGCACACCGCGTCGCCGGCGTCTCCCGGATCCCTCTCAGACCAGGCCATTTCCGGGCCCAGGGAGTCCTCCCACGCGATGCCCGCGACTGGTCGACCAGAACCCCCAGGGGCACAGCCAAAGTTTCTGCCCCTGGGATCACCTGGCACTTCCATTCCCCCAGAGAGAAGAGAGGACCAGGGGTGCGGGGCGCGTGGAGGACGCCAGGGGTGGAGGTGGGAGCTACCAAAGACACAAGTGCGGTCATTAGCGTGTCAGAGTGGACTCCAGACCCACGACCTCAGAGAGGCAATCCCTGAACGAGTGTTAGTGCATGACATCCACGCTCCCGGACACGGCGTGGATTTCACGGGGAAAGCAGTGCACATCACACTCCCTTCCTGTTCCGGGGCAAGATTTTGCTCCCGAAGTACCCATTTCTCAACCGTGTTCCCCAAAGTCCACCCTGTCGTGAATCAGTCATGAATCTAGTCAGTACGGTGAATCGCGGAGCAGCCACATCCCACCACGAAGATCGGAGTCCGCACACTACACATCGCCCCACGCGGTGTCTCCCCACAAGAACATCACCGCCGTCCTAGCCGAGTAGTGATACAGTGCCATTTCTTTCATTTTCTCTTTCTCGCTTGCTATTTATTTATTTATTTATTTATTTATTTTTGAGACAGAGTCTCACTCACTCTACAGCCCAAGCTGTAGCGCTGTGGCACGATCTCGGCTCACGGCAACCCCCGCCTCCCAGGTTCAAGCGATTCTCCCGCCTCCGACTCCCGAGTAGCTGGGATCACAGGGGTCTGCCCCACCGCACCCGACTCAGTTTTGTAGTTTTAGTAGAGACGGGGTTTCACCACGTGGGCCAGGCTGGTCTTGAACTCCTGACCTCCTGATCCGCCCGCCTCGGCTTCCCAAAGTGCTGGGGTGACAGACGTGAGCCACCGCGTTCAGCCCCTACGGTGCCATTGCTTGGAAATCACTCGTGGGAACACACACTTATGGGTCACGTGTGAAGAATTTTCCTTTGTCTATTTTTTTTCCCCTTTTTTTCGTGTGTGTGTGTGTGTGTGTGTGTGTGTGTGTGTGTGTGTGTGTGCGTGCGTGTGCGCGCGCGGTGGGACGGAGTTTCGCTCTTGCTGCCCAGGCTGGAGTGCAATGGCGCGATCTCGGCTCACTGCAACCTCCGCTTGCCAGGTTCCAGCGATTCTCCTGCGTCTGCCTCCCGAGTAGCTGGGATTACAGGCCTGCGCCCCCATGCCCGGCTAATTTTGTATTTTTAGTAGAGACGGGGTTTCTTCATGTGGGTCAGGCTGGCCTCGAACTCCCGACCTCAGGTGATCCACCCGCCTCGGCCTTCCAAAATGCTGGGATGACGGGCATGAGCCACCGTGCCCGGCCTTAGCCGTTTATTTTAAAGTCGAGGAGCTTATCAGGGAAATACGAGAAGTTTGGACATCACAGGTGACAGAGAGAAAGGTCTGCAAATGGCCCTTCCATCCAAGTGGGGACCCGGCCTCGATCTCCCGAAATCATGCACCCAGTGGGGAAGCCCGGCAAGGCCCGTCTGTGTAGATTCCTCTCGGCCTCTCTAAGCACGCACTTCTCACTTTGGTGGAAGGGGCAGGGCCCTCTCTGGGACGGGGGAATCTGACAGACAAAGAGACAGACGTAGAAAAAGAGAGATCGACAGACAGAGACAGAGAGAAACGGACAGAAAGAGCGAGAGAGCGAGAGAGCGAGAGCGAGAGCGAGAGAGAGAGAGAAACAGACTAGACAGGGAGGGGGAGAGAGGGAGAGAGACAGACAGAGACAGACAGACAGGCAAAAAAGAGAGTAAGACAGAAGACAGACACAGTGAGTGAGAGACACAGGTAGAGAGAGAGAGAGAGAGAGAGAGAGAGAGAGAGAGACAGAGAGACAGAGAGAAAGAGAGGGACAGGCAGACAGATAAAGAGAGTGACAGAGAAAGACATAGACGGACAGTGAGAGACAGAGAGAAAGAGACAGAGAGAGAGAGAGAGAGAGAGAGAGAGAGAGAGAGAGAGAGGCAGACAGACAGACAGGCAAAGAAAGAGAGTAAGACAGAAGACAGACACAGTGAGAGAGACAGGAAAGACAGAAACGGACAGAGAGAGACAGAGAGGAACAGACAGAAAGAGAGAGGGTCCTAGCCCAATAGCGATACAGTGCCATTTCTTTCATTTCCTCTTTCTTTCCTTCTTTCTTTCTTTCTTTCTTTCTTTCTTTCTTTCTTTCTTTCTTCTTTTTTTATTTTTTTATTTTTTTGAGACGGAGTCTTGCTCTGTCACCCAGGCTGGAGTGCAGTGGCGCGATCGCAGCTCCCTGCAACCTCCGCCTCCCGGGTTCACACCATTCTCCGGCCTCAACCTCCCGAGTAGCTGGGACTACAGGCGCCGGCCACTACACCCAGATAATTCGTTTGTTTTTTTTGGAGAGACGGGGTTTCACCATGTTAGCCAGGATGGTCTCGATCTCCTGACCTGGCGATCCGCCCGCCTCAGCCTCCCAAAGTACTAGGATGACAGACGTGAGCCACTGCGTTCAGTCTACAGTGCCGTATCTCAGAAATCACTCACAGGAACAGACACTTACAGGTCATGTGTAGAGTTTCTTTTTTTGTTTTGTTTTGTTTTGTTTTGTTTTGTTCCGTTTTGTTTTGTTTTGCACGAGGAGGTGGCGGGATGGAGTTTCGCTCTTGCGTCCCAGGATGGAGTGAAATGGCAGAGGGGACTCAGGGAGTCAACCTATGGCAGAGATGGCACGTCATTCAGAGCGTAACGTCCACAGCGAAAGGTGGTAGGGCCGGCACTTTTAAAGGCTGAAATCCCGGCGGCTCAGGCCTGTCGTCCTCGCACTTTGGGAGGCCCAGGAGAACGGATCACTTGAGGTCAGGAGTTCGAGACCAGTGCGGCCAACATGGAGAAACCCCGTCTCTACTCAAAATACAAAAATTAGCCGGATGTGGTGGTGTGCGCCTGTAATCCCAGCCACTGAAGAAGAATCACTGGAATCCGGGAGGCAGAGGTTGCAGTGAGCCGAGGGAGTGCCACTGCACCCCCGCCTGGGTGACAGACTGAGAGAGACTCAGTCCCTCCCTACCAAAAAAGAAAGAAAGAAAGAAAGAAAGAAAGAAAGAAAGAAAGAAAGAAAGAAAGAAAAAAAAAAAAAAAAAAGAAAAAAGAAAAAAAAAACACAGGGACCGCCACCGGGCGCAGTGGCTCACACATGTAATCCCAGCACTTTGGGAGGCCGAGGTGGGCGGATCACCTGAGGTCAGGAGTTCAAGAGCAGCCTGGCCCACATGGTGAAACTCCGTCTCTACTAACATAGAAACATCTTCGGAGCATGATGGTGGGTGCCTGTAATCCCAGCTGCTCAGGAGGCTGAGACGGGAGAATCGCTTGAACCTGGGAGACGGTGGTTGCAGTGAGCCGAATCGCACCACCGCACTCCAGGCTGGGTGGCTGAGTGAGACTCTGTCTTAAAACAACAACAACAACAGCAGCAAAAAAAAAATAGCAAACGCACAAAAAAAGAACAGGCCAAAATACTCCATTGTCACTGAACGTTCCGCCACCAGACCGGAAACCCCCTGACTCAGGTCAAGGAGGTGGTGTTTCCTTCTCTCTGTCTCTGTCTCTGTCTCTCTCTCTCTCTCTCTCTCTCTCTCTCTCTCTCTCTCTCTCCCTCCCCCCCCCCAACTTTTATGTCTTGTTCAAGCAGACATGTGCAAGATTGTTACACAAGTAAACTTCTGACTGGGGGGTTCAGTGTGCAGATGATTTCATCACCCGGATAACTCAGCGCAGTACCCGACAGTTTTCGTGGTTTGGTTTTTTGTTTTGTTTTGTTTTGTTTTGTTTTTCCCTGAAGATGTCTCTCCTTCCACACCTCCTCCCTCAAGTAGGCTCCCGCCTCCCTGGTCCCCCTCGTTCTGCCCACGAGTTCTCATTATTTAGTTCCCAGTTATAGATGAGAACACGCGGTCTTTAGCTGATCGTTGCTTTCATCTTCGGCGGTGGCGGTGAAAGAGGCATGACACGAAATCGACCCTTAGGACGCTCCCCTCCGTCCACACCCCACACCCCCTCCCCACACACACCCTCATTCCTGCCCCCCCTCCTCAAACCCAAGACAGGAAGAAAGGCAGATATTAAAGTCAGAGGTCAGCCTCCAAGACGGTGGAGGCAAGGGATCTGAAAGGGTGAGCAAGCGATAGGGGTCGGGGGATGTCGTGGCCGAGCTAGCAAAAATAGGGGACCGACTTTCCAGCCCCAGCACACCCCCAATCCTCAACCGCAGCTAGCCTCTGGGTGGGGTTGCGCCTGTAAAAGCTTCTGAATGGAGAGAAGCCCAAGGCTATGGAAGGCATCAGCTCCAAGTCCGGGAAGGGAACAGGGCTTTGTGCATTGGAATGGGGCTTTAGAAGGCGGTGCTGCGGTTTCCAAAGCGACACGCCTCGCCTCGCCTCGCCTCGCCTCGCCCCGCCCCGCCTCGCCCAGAGCGAAACTCCGTCTCAAAAAAATAATAATAATTTTAAGATAATAATAATACTAAAAAATAAATAAATAAATAAATAAATAAATAAGAAATAAATAGTTAGTACAGCGGTCGTGGTCGTGAATCATTCCCCGGAGTCCAGGCGCAGTGGCTCACGCCCGTCACGCGAGCACTTTGGGACGCCGGGGCAGAAGGGTTGCAACAACATGATGAGACCCTGTCTGTGCAAAAACAGTTGAAAAGGAAGGCCGGGCGCGGCGGCTGACGCCTGCCGTCCCAGCACTTTGGGAGGCCGGGGAGGGAGAATCACCTGAGGTCGGGAGTTGGAGACCAGCCTGACCAACATGGAGAAGCCCCGTCTCTAGTAAAAATACAAAATCAACCAGACGTGGTGGTGCATACCTGCAACCCGAGCTACTACTCGGGAGGCAGACTCAGGAGAATCTCTTGAACCCGGGAGGCAGAAGTTGCGGTGAGCCGAGATCCGCGCCATTGCACTCCAGTCTGGGCAACAAGAGCGAAACTCTGTCTCGGGAAAAAGAAAAATAAAACAATAAAAATTGAAAATCATCTGGGCACAGTGGCGCATGCCCCGTGGTCCCAGGCACTACACTCTGGAGGCTGAGGTGGAAGGATCGCTTGAGTCCAGGAGCGTCCACACTGCAGTGAGTTTGGTTTTGATGGCACCACTGCCAGGGTGACAGAGTGAGACGCCGTCTGTAAATCAGTCAAGCAATCAATCAGATCACTGCAAGGAGCTCTCTATGTCTTACTTTCAATAGGTGTCTCTTCAGGCCAAGCAGGCATGGTGCCTCACGCCAGTAATCCCAGCACTTTGGGAGGCCGAGGTGGGATGAAAGAAGGAAGGAAGGAAGGAAGGAAGGAAGGAAGGAAGGAAGGAAGGAAGGAAGGAAGGACAGACAGAACAAAAAGTTTTACAACCCTTTTTTTCATAGTGTCAGGAATTTACAGATAATACAAGTAGTTTAGGTCAGGGGCCGATGTTATTAGTATTACTTTTTTTTTTTTTTTTTTAACTCCTACGGCCTGGTGGTGGTGCCAAGGTTGTCTGGCTATTTATCTGACTTTTGTTTGTTTCTAACGTTTTGCTTTCTCTCTTTCCTCCTGTCTTGTGAACTAGGCAAGGTGGGGGGAGGAGGGCAGCAGGAGCAGTAGAGGTCTCCTTCCTCATCCCCCACTTTGAGAATTTTCACTAATTAGTGGGCGGGTTCCCTTTCATTTTTACTTTTTGGGTCTTTTAGCGAGACAGAGTGATAGCGTTTTATGTAATACACTTGTGTGGAAGTTTTCTGACGAGCCATGGTAGCTACAAAACCTTTTATCATTGGAAGGAGCAAGTGTAATACACAGGGGCGCAGCAAGCAAGTAAGTTTCTTTTTTTTTTTTTTTTTTGAGACCGAGTCTCGCTCTGTCACCCAGGCTGGAGTGCTGTGGCCGGATCTCAGCTCACTGCAAGCTCCGCCTCCCGGGTTCACGCCATTCTCCTGCCTCAGCCTCCTGAGTAGCTGGGACTACAGGCGCCCGCCACCTCACCCGGCTAGTTTTTTTGTATTTTTTAGTAGAGACAGGGTTTCACCGTGTTAGCCAGGATGGTCTCGATCTCCTGACCTCGTGATCCGCCCGTCTCGGCCTCCCAAAGTGCTGGGATGACAGGCTTGAGCCACCGCGCCCGGCCAGCAAGTTTCTATTACAAGTAATACACTTACAGTGAGGGTTTTACATTTTCTACAGCTGGAAACTCTTTTCTAAATGAAGACCTAGGATCAAACCTGTGTTAAACCTGAACAGGCACATGTACTAACTTTGTCATGTCTTAAGCAGGTTAGTTTTTAACTGGGCCTTAAAACCTTTTTTTAGCAAGTAAAACAGTATTTTTTAATCAGAGAAGTTTTTACGAGCCCGACGCTTGAACTTGCGGCGTCTGTTTGGGGAAAGAGTTGGTTAAAGTCATGTTATCTTGAGGCATTAACCCTTCTGCTTCTCCAGGCCATTGGTCTCTTACGTTAGCCCTTCTATCAACATAACATGAAGAAACATCTAGGCTGCCAGCAATGTTTTCAGCCTACTGAGGAAATAGGTTTTTTTCTGTTTTTTTATTTTTATTTTTTAAATTTTTGGCTAAAGGAGGAGGTTCTGGTAACTTCTGGTTTATATGTTTAAAGAATGACTGAAAGACCTTGCGATCGTTGCTGGGCTGGACGGGTCTGGGTTTCCTAAGCAGTACGTGTACAGTGGGGACACCTTACATAGGTGTTTCTTCTAGCATGGTTATGGGTGGGGGGTGGGGTGGGGTGGTAACAACAACAAAGCAATGTATAGCATATTCATATCCAGCAAGGACGAAAGAGGTCCTCACCTGGGAAAAAGGTTGAATACAGCGACAGAACAATAGGAAAACAGTTAGTATTCTAGGAAAACTATCTGTCTTAAGATTTTTAACTACATTGACTTGCTTGATGAGTCCTCAAGCTTCGGCCGTGCATAGACTAGTCAGCTGCCGGTGTGTGACTAGAGCAGGGCTTGTGGTCCTCAGCAGCAGCTTGGAGCTTGGTCTCGTCTCAGGATCAGCCGGGCTGGATGATCTGCGCCCTGTTAGCCGGTCCACTTGTCCTGAGCTGTCGGTGTTAGCTGACTGTGGTGGATCCAAGACGCAACACCTGCAACTTTAACAGCAGTGGGAGTGGACAAGGTTACAGTATAGGGCTCATCCTATATGGGTTGTAGAAAAATTAGGTTTTACTTTAAACAGAGTCCCTAGATTTAAATGGGTGTCAGGCTTATAGGCATTATTTTTCTTTATTTAATTATGAACACTTCGTATGGCTATTTTGAAAGGCTGCATTTGCCTTTTAAAGGTTAATTTCTTTAGTTTCCGGAGGTCACCTTTTATTTGACCTACGATTTGCGGGTGGCCAACTGAACACAATCTTACAGGGCAGATACCTAGTTTGTTTGGTAGGGGTGCACCTGACTCGGAGGAGGACCGTAGGCAAAAACCTGATTTTATCTTAAGTGAATTTCCTGGCATATATCTATATATCTATCTATATCTATATCTATATCTGTATCTGTGTGTGTGTGTGTGTGTGTGTGTGTGTGTGTGTGTGTGTGTGTGTATATATATACATCTATCTATCTATCTATCTATCTATCTATCTATCTATATCTATATGGCAACCCTTTTTTTTTCGTTTTGTTTTTTGGTCGCCAGTAGCTGCTCGCTCGAGTGTCCAGTTCATGCGTTCCACCTTTTGTTGAACTTTGTGGCCGATAGGCTGCGTGTAACCTCTGTTGTATTGTTAACAGTCTTGTTAAATCTTGCACTATTCCAGCTACAGCTACAAATGCTGGCCTATTGTCTGACTTTAAAATCAGAGGTAGTCTTAAACCTGGGGATAATGTCTTTTAACAGTACTTTAGTCACTTCTTGTACTTTTTCTGTCCTGGTGGGGAAAACTGTAACTTACCCTGAAAAGGTGCAAACAAGCACTAGCCTCCAGCAGGGGGCAGTCCTGTAAAGTCTATAAGCAAGTTTTCACAAGGTATGGCTCTTTTTCCTGTTTCAGTTTCTTAGAGGAGGAGTTCCCCCCTCCCCCCATCCCCACCCCCACTCCGCCCCTTTGTCACTGTATCTAGTGGCTGAGCCTTCAGTGAGAAATTGGAATCCAGATACGGCAGAGTCTTGCTGTTTGTAACTTCTAATGTGACCATGGGCTCCTGGGAGCCTAATGAGAAGGTGCCTAGTCTGCCCTAGTCTTTACATTCTTCAGCTCCCGTCAGCCTGATCAGATGAGTGTCTGGTTCCTCCAAGGTGCAGCAGCCCTTGGCCGATGGCCTCTTTGTCTTGCGGCCTTGGCCATTTCCTGTATTGCCTTCTGAACATTTACCCTTCTAGAGTCTTTTTTTTTTTTTTCCATCTCGCACATTAATCTCTCTCTAGCCTTGTCCGGCTCTGGAATCCTTGCCTAACTTGACTTCGGTCATGTCTACATCCACGTCCGCGGCCTCTCACAATGCTGCTTCCCCCCCCCGCGTTCTCACGCTCCTACGGCCAGCTGGTGGGGCCCGAGAAACGGCACGGGCCCTGCCCCCGCCCACGCACTGCTGTCTGTCTCTCCTGTTTTCTTTTGATTCTCTATCTTTACACTTGCTTTTAGTCTTTCTTTTTCTTTTGCTCTTTTCCCTCTTTTCTAGAGTTTAACAGGCTCTTTTCTTTATACACTTGGAGGGTGAAACAGGCATACCGAGAGTCAGCGTAAATGTTTACAGTCTTACCCTCACCGAGTTCTAAGGCCCGGATTAAAGCAATGAGCCCAGCTTAACGACAGCGTCCAGGGTTACCACCGCATATTCTGCACATCTCTCCCCTCGTGGGTTGGTGAAGCTGTTCCCGTCCACGCATAGCTCCTAGTGTACTGATGCCCAAGGCTGGTCCCGGAGGTCAGATCTGCTAGAGTACACTGGAGTCCAACACCTCTACACAGTCATGCTCGACAGGGCTCTAGCTGTCGGGAGCAAGGCGGTGGGTTCAGGGTGTTCCCAGTTTAGTAGCTCAATGGTTGAAAAGGGCTGATAGATGAAAGTCTGTTGCCCACCCCCCTCCCCCCGGGATGTGGGCCTGGTCATTATAATAGACAGGTCCTCGTATCTCCCTGAGAGGCATTTACAGAGCTCGAGTAAGACCAGATCTGAGATGGCCCACTTGACTATCTCGACTTCTTTCCTTGGCCTCTGGAGGCTCCGATCCTTCCCTTCGAGGTGAGACCTGGGGCGTGTCAGCTCCTGAATCTCATTTCTGAGGGGGTTGTTGGCCTCGGTGAAGCGGGGTAGGCTGGGAAACATGGAGAAAGAATCTGTGTTATCTCTCGTGGCTCCCGTAAAAACTGGCTTCTCTTGCCGTTTCCTGGGACTCCCTTTTTAAAAAAACTCTGTGTCTGCCGGCGAAGCCGCTCTTACTTTTACTTTTGGCTATTTTGCACAAAGTTGTTAAACAGGGCTAAATTAACGCTGGCTTTGTCTATAATCTATTTCGCCGTGAGTCCATATAAAGGAATTTGATCTAGGTACACAGGCTGTCCTCCGACCCCGTCACCACCTGAACTACACGGCCAATTGTTCTCTGCCTGTAGTTCCTTCCGTGGGCCATCCAACAGCAGAAGAGGGCAATTCTAATTCACCCAGAGTTCGTGACCTCTAGGGGGTTAACTGAACTCTATAATCTCCTGCAAAACCTTTTGTAAGGTTCTGTAACATGCATTTTAGTAGGGTAAGTTGTGACGACTTGATGACTTTCCTTTTATTTTTCTTTTTGAAACGTTTTTAAGAGGGCTCCTAGCAGAGTGGGCTTACTTTGTGTCTGACCTATGTTTCTCTCGAGACGAAACAACATTCACCC
>NC_133415.1:37300000-37310000 GCF_049350105.2 Macaca mulatta | reverse complement strand
CAGTCGCACGCGGCCAGAGCCCCCGGAGCCCGCTTCCCCCCAACACGCACCGCAAGGCCGACCCAAACCCTCCGGGCGCCCACCGGGCCGCCACCGACCTGGCCCCGAAGGCGCGCGCCGTGGGGGTACGCGGACACCGGGCCAACCAGCGTGGCCGGCGGCGGCGACGCCCCCAGAAGGCGGAGCCGGGTTCGGGCCCAGACGGGGCGGCCAACAGCATAAAAGCCGGTGAGCCGCTCGGGGAAGAGAGGATCGGCAGGCGGCGGACAGGGAAAAGGAGCACAAGGCAGGCAAGGAGCCAGGGGGCCACGGAGACGAGGGCACGGGGAACCCGCAGGGGGCTAACTCGGGCAAGCAACCCTCAGGCGCGGCCGGGCCACCAGGAAAACACGGCCACGGGATCCCACCGCCACAGACACGAGGGCGGTCCCGCAGCGCCCCGCCTGGGACGCCGAACGGCCCTTGGGCAGCCCACCGAGCAACCCCCTCACGAGCCCCGGGTCCCGCCACCGGCGGCCCCAAAGCAACCTCAGCCACAAGCCCAACACCAGGGGCCACATGTCGCCCGTCTCTCGTCCGTCCCGGACCCGGTCCCGCTCCGGGAGACCGGCGCGCCGCCCCGTGGGGACGGCTCGCTCCCCAAGGACCAGGCGGCCCCACACCCCGCGCCACGCGAACGCGGTCATCGGCAGCGGTCGCGGCTCGGCACGGGAGCGGGCGGAGAGCCGGCTCACAGCGGAGAGCGGCGTCGCGCGCCAGACGGAGTGCCACGCGCACCCGCCGCTCGCAGCAGCCTTCCCATCCGCTAGGACGTCGGGCCCGGCCCAGCGGGATCCTCCCCCAACTCGGAAGGGGGAGGCGCGGGCCACAGTAGACGACGAGCCGCGCGCTCGGCCCCCGCCGCGGGGTCCGGCGGAACCCTCACTGTCCCCCCACCTCATCCCATCGAGGCGGGGGCAGCGGAGGAGGAGGGTTCTCTGCAGGCGAGTCGCTACGGCAGCGCTACCACAACACAGAGAGAGGCGGCGAGCCGGGGGATCCGGTACCCCAAGGCACACCTCTCGGATCGCTAGAGAAGGCTTTCTCACCGAGGGTGGGTCACGCTCCCCACCCGCCAGTCGCCCCTCGTCGGGCCCGCAGAGGCGCTCAGGGACGCCTGGGGAAGGGAGGGGGCCTGCGGCGCGAGAAGAAACCTGCGGCAACCTGGAGCGTTTGCGGTCAGGGCAGGGGCCCGGCCGGCGCGCGTGCGCACAGCCCCCAAGGCCCCCCGCCGTCCACCCACCTCCTTTCTGTGAGGCAAGGCGCCTCCAGTTAACCCACACACGACCGATCGGAGGCAGAACGGCAGCCCCTCGGCGGCCGGCCGGCGCACGCGTGGCCGGCCCGAGCCCACCGCCACCGCTCACACGGCCCGCGCTCCCCCGCCAGAGGGGAGCACGGGACGTGCGCTCGCCAGACCAGGCGGCGCCCTTCCCCGCGTGGGAGGGGCGCGTCTCACTCAACCGCCTCGACCCGCACAGCCAACGAGCTCCCTCAGGACCCACGCGCGGACACCATGGCGGCGACCGGAGGAGGGGGCGCTGGGGGCGGGAGCGACACACCACCGCTCGGCCTCGGGCACCTGAGAGACAGCCCGGGGCGCTCCAGGAGCACCGCAAAGGCCCAGGCGGAGCCAGCGCTCGTGCAATACCCGAGAGGGCAGCACGGCGGGCCAGCGGGACAGCACCCCCACCGCCGCGGAGGGGGGCGGCCCACGAGGCGACGACCACAAGAGGCGAAAGCGAGGAGTGCCTGCTGCGTCAGAGGACCCCCGCTGACCCACGCCGGACGCCACGAGGCAGACGGCGGGGTCGGGACAGCGAGGTCGGGCCGGGTTCCGCACCCCAGTGCCTCCCAACGCACCGCCCGCAGGCGGGGATGGGAGACGGGGGAAACCCCGCGGGCGGGACGAGAAGAACGGGTCTCATTCACCACGAATGCCCGCCCCTCGCCCGTCGCGGCTCGGTCCCGGCCCGGGAGAGCGTGACATCACCACATCGATCAGGGAAAGCATCCCCGGAGCAGGGTCGGCCAGCCAGCCACAGCCTCCCCAGAGGCCAGCGAGCAGATCAGCCTGGCCATCCCCAGCTCCAGGACAGGGGCGGCAGACAACCCGGCAGAGACGAGGAATGCCTGACACGCACGGCACGGAGCCAGCGGGAGTGGGGTTGTCTCGGCCGCCCCAGGTGCCCGCAGCGGGGAGCGCACGGTGGCAGGGTAAGCCCGCGCCACCTTCCCCGCCGCCCCCAGGTGGGTCAGAGACCCGGACCCAAGGCGGCACCGGGAGCTGGGACGCTCGGATGCATGAGAGACCGGGCACACGGGCCCCAGCAGGCGGCTCAAGCACGAGCAGGGCCGGCTAGCCGGGTCACCGGGAGGCCGAAGACCCGCGACGCATCCAAGAGACCCAACCTCTCCAGCGACAGGTCGCCAGAGGACAGCGTGTCAGCAATAACCCGGTGGCCCAAAATGCCGGCTCGGAGTGAAACATATACCTCCCCAGGAGACAGGAGGTCGAGTCACCGACCACGCCGCCGGCCCAGGGAACCCGCGACACGGGCATCTGTCCCCAAAATCGCCACCATCGCAGCCAGACACGGAGCACCCAGGGCCCTCTGGTCGACCCCAGGACACACGCCGGAGCAGCGCCGGGCCAGGGACGTCCTCCCGGCCACCCGTGCCACGCAGGGGCCGGCCCGAGTCTCCAGAGCGAGACTCGGAAGCGTTTCCGGCCGTCCCCTCGTACGACCGGGACACACGAGGGACCGAAGGCCGGCCAGGTGTGACCTCTCGGGCCGCACGCGCGCTCAGGGAGCGCTCTCCGACTCCCCACGGGGACTTGCAAACAACAGGTCACGGCAGAGGGACCGCTCCCCGGCACCCGGGGGACGAGGCAGGACGGTCCCCGGCTCCCCACGGGGACTTGCAGAAAAAATTCGGCCGCTGCCTCAGACGGCCAGGATGCGCGCGGGCCCGCGACCGGGCCGGGAAGGGTGTCCCCAGCCTCCCACCCCAAGCCCGGTGGGTCCCCGCGGGTCGCGGGTCAGGCCTCGGGAGCCGCGGCGTGCTGGTCGACCAACCCCGGCAGCCCCACACCCGGCTCTGGCCCGAAAGCGCAGCGACAACCTCTCCCCACATAAGCCTGCACGCCTGAGCTCTGACTCACAAGTGACGCGCCAGAGCTCTGGCGCGACCGGGACAGCCCGGCTGACGACCGCGGTCTTTCCGGAGCTCTGCCTAGCTCACAGCGGGGACGGTCCCCTCCCTCGGCAGCTGCCACCGCAGCTCCGGAAGCCAAGGGAACGATATAAAAGCGGCCGCCAGATGGAGTCCGACAACCGTCGCGAACGTCACCAAGACAGATCCGGATGGCAGGCCGGCCCGCGGACCGCAAAACCGAAACCGTGAGTCGAGAGACGCTATCCCGAGGCCGAAAACGCAGCCCCTGTACCCCAACCCCACAGAAACGGTCCCCAAACCCTGTCTCTGCATGGACCGCGACACAGTCAGAAGACAACCCACGGCGTGTGGATGTTCGGAGAGGCATCTCGGTGGGAGAAACAACAAGCAAGGACTCGGTCGCGGGTCGTTGAGGACACAGGGAGACACAGAATGCGTAGGCTCTTCCTGAATCCAGACAGAGAAGGAGGGAGGGAGGGAGGGAGGGAGGGAGGGAGGGAGGGAGGAAAGGCAGGCAGGCAGGCAGGCAGGCAAACATAAAGAAGGAAACAGAGAAAGAAAGAAAGGAAGGAAAACCTAAAGGAGAGAAAGAAAGAAAAGAGAAGAAAAGAGAAGACAAATATTAATATAAGTATTTCCATTTGTATATAGGTATAACATATAAAACTACATTAAAATAGAAAAAAATTTATATGCATACACATGAATGAACAGATAAAAATGAATAAACAAAAAATAAGATAACATAACATAAGCAAATAGGCCAGGCGCGGTGGCTGACGCCTGTGATCCCAGCACTTTCAGAGGCTGGGGGAGAGAGAGAGAAAAAAAATGAAAGAAAGAAAGAAAGAAAGAAAGAAAGAAAGAAAGAAAGAAAGAAAGAAAGAAAGAAAGAGAGAGAGAGAGAGAGAGAGAGAAAGAAAGAAAGAAAGAAAGAAAGAAAGGAAGAAAGAAAGAAAGAGAGAGAGAAAGAAAGACAGAAAGAAAGAAAGAAGAAAGAGAGAGAGAGAGGGAGAAAGACAGCGAGAAAGAAAGACGAGAGAAGAAAGAAAAAAAAAGAAAGAGGAAAGACAGGAAGAAAGACAAAGCAAGAAAGCAAGAAAACAAGACAGCAAGAAAGCACGACAGAAAGAGAGAAAGAGACAGAAAGAAAAAGCAAGAAAGCAGCAGAGAGAGAGAGAGAGAGAGAGAGAGAGAGAGAGAGAGAGGCGCGAGGCGAGGCGAGGCGAGGCGAGGCGAATCTACCTGCTTTCACTACATGTGGGGAGAATCAGGAAAGCCCCCACTAACAACAAGGCCTGAAGTGGAGCTGCCATCTGTGAAATCCGAGCAGAAGAGTCCACACGGGTTAAAGACACGAAGAAAGACAGGGAAACAACTGCTCAAAGAGAAGAACAATCTGGCCCAGCCAGGGTCTGTCTCCTGAAGTTGTGTGGGCAACGAGGGAGTGGGACGGAGGGAGGGAGTGGGACGGAGGGAGGGAGGGCCTCCGAGGCTCGTGTCAAACAATAAATGATAATAAAATAAAAGGAAGTTAAAAAAAAAAATTGCGCATCATTCGTAGCATCACTGACGCCTCGAAAGGCGAGAGGCATGTGTTTATGTCACTGTGGGACTGTTTTCTTTTTTCTTTTCTCTTTTTCTTCCCTCTCTTCCCGGAAACTCACTTTTTAATTATTTCATTTTCCTTTTCTTTTTTTTTTTTTAATTTTTAATTTTACTTTCATTTTTACTTTTATTTTTAATTGCTTGAGAGGTTGTCTCCCTCTCTCGCCCAGGCTGGTGTACAGTGGCGCGATCTCGGCTCACTGCAACCTCCGCCTCCCAGGTTCAAGTGATTCTCCTGCCTCAGCTCGGCCTCCCGAGTAGCTGAGATTACAGAGGCGCACGACCATGCCCGGCTAATTTTTGGTATTTTGACTAGAGACGGACGGGGTTTCACCATACTGGCCCTGCTCGTCTGACCACCTCGTGATCCAGCGATCCACCACCCTCGGCGTCCCAAAGTGCTGGGATGACAGGCTTGAGCCACCGCGCCGGGCCTAGTTATTCCTTTTATTTTATTTCTAATTTTTAATTGTACGTATGCACGTATGCATGTATGTATGTATGTATGTATGTATGTATGTATGCATGCATGCATGTATCTATCCTTTTCTTTTTTTTTGAGACGGACAGAGAGAGACAGTGAGAAACAGAGAGAGAGAGAGAGAGACAGACAGACAGACAGAGAGAGAGAGAGAGAAACAGACGGGGGGGGAGAGAGAGAGAGAGAGAGAGAGAGAGAGAGAGAGAGACCAACAGACAGAAGGACAGGCAGAGAAAGAGAGTAAGACAGAAGACAGACACAGGGAGAGAGACAAGCGGGGGGGGGGGGAGAGAGAGAGAGAGAGAGAGAGAGAGAGAGAGCTCCCAGACATCACGAAGCCGTTTCAATGACATATTCTCTCTGGTCTTTGTCTGGGGATATTCAGTTTTTCAACGTAGGCCTCAAGGGCTCCCAGATGTCCCTTTCGAATCTCTACAAAGAGAGTGTCTCCAACCTGCCTAATCAAAACAAAGGTGTAACCCTTTAGGATGAGTCCACACATCGCAAAGCAGTTTCTCAAATACATTCTTTCTAATTTTCATCTGGGAATATTAGGTGATTCACCATAGGCCTAAAGGGACTCCCAAAAATCCATTCAGAGAGACTGCCCAAAAAAAGTGTTTCTAACCTGATGAATCCAAAGAATGGTGTATCGCTAAGAGATCAATCTACGCATCACAAATCAATGTGACAGATAGCCTCTCTCTGGTTTTAATCTGTGGATAGTCTGCTTTCCAACGTAGGCCTCAATGGGTTTCCAAATGTCCCCTCACAGATTCTACGGAAAGCGTGTTTCCAACCTCCTGGTTCAAAAGAATTATCCGTTCGAGGTGAATCCACACGTCAAAAAGCAGTTTCACCAGCAGCAGTTTTTCTCCTTTTCCTCTGGGGATGTTCACTTTCACCAGGAGCCACAAAGGGCTCCCAAATGTCCCTTCGAAGATTCTGCAAAGAACTGCTTCCAATCGGCCGCGTGCAGCGGCTCACGCCTGTCATCCCAGCATTTTGGGAGGCAGAGGCGGGTGGATCACCTGAGGTCAGGAGTTCGAGACCAGCCTGGCCAAAACGGTGAAACCCCATCTCTACCAAGAACACAAAAAATTTGCCGGGCTTGGTAGCGGGTGCCTGTGATCCCAACTACTTGGGAGGCTGAGGCAGGAGAATCCCTTCAACTGGAAGGCAGAGGTTGCAGTGAGCCGAGATGGTGTCACTGCACTCCAGCCTGGGGGACAGAGTGAGAGTCTGTCTTAAAAAAAATAAAAACATTAAGAAAAAAATACTACTACTACAACAACAACAACAACAACAACAACAACAACAACAACAACAAAATGCTTCCAATCTGCTGAATCAACAGAAAGGTTTAACTCAGTAAGAGGAATCTACACATCGCTAAAAAGCAGTTTTACAGATAGCTTCTTGTTAGTTTTTATCTACAGTTTCCTGGTTTTCACCCTAGGCCTCGAATAGCTCCCAAATGTCCTTTTGCAGATTCTACAAAAGGGCCGCTTCCAACCTGGTATATCAAAAGAAAGGTTTCACTCTGTGAGATGAATCCACACACGACAAAGCAGTTTCAGAGACAGCTTCTTTCTAGTTTTTATTTGGGGATATTCGGTTTTTCACACTAGGCCTCAGTGGGCTCCCAAAGGTATACTCGCGGATTCTACAGAAAGAGTGCTTCAAACCTCCTCAATCAAAAATTAGTTGTAATTCGGTGCCATGAATCCACACATCACAAAGCGGTATCATAGAGAGCTTCTTTCTATTTCTCTGGTGGGGATACTCGGTTTTTCACAACAGGCCCCAGTGGGCTCCCAAATGTCCATTCTGCTTCCAAACTGCTGAATCCAAAGGCAGTTTTAACTCGGTATGATGAATCCACACGTCACAAAGCTGTTTCATGAAGACCTTCTCTCTCGTTTTTATCTGAAAACATAAGATTTTTTCACCATACGACACAAGGGTCTCCGAAATGTACACAGACAGATTCAACAAAAAAACCCTTCCAACCTGCTGAGTAAAAAGAAAGGTTTAACTCTGCGAGACGAATACACACACGACAAAGCAGCTTCACAGAGAATGGTGTTTTTTGTTTGTTTGTTTGCTTGCTTGCTTGCTTGCTTGCTTGCTTTTTGGTTTGTTTTCTTGGTTTTTTTTTTTTTTTTTTTTTTTTTTTTGGAGACGCACTTTCGCTCTTGTTGCTCAGACTGGAGCGCAATGGCGCCATCTCGCCTCACTGCGACCTCCGCCTCCCAGGTTCAAGCAATTCTCCTGCCTCCGTTTCCCTTCCCGAGTAGCTGGGATTACAGGCATGTGCCACCACGCCCGGCTAATTTTGTATTTTCAGTAGAGACGGGGTTTCTCCATGTGGGTCAGTCTGGTCTCGAACTGCCGACCTCAGGTGATCTGCCAGCCTCGGCCTCCCAAAGTGCTGGGATGACAGGCGTGAGCCACCGCGCCCGTACAATTGTATTGTATCGTATTGTATTGTATTTACATTGATTGATTGATTGATTGATGCTGCCTGATCAAAGGTCACTCAGGCCCAGTCGTCAAAGTGGCGATTTCCTAGGCAACAAGGAAGGGGGGAGCTTGGAGGTGGGGGCGGGGGCGGTGGAGAAGACACAGTTGCCCCAGGCTGTGCGCAGGCGGCCTGAGCTTCCTTCCTCTGTTGAGGCCTCCATTTTCAGAGTAACAGTGGCCGCTAGGTGATGCCCGACGTCTGCCAATGAGACTGTCAGCCCGGAATGAATTGGGATCGCCTGGAGGGGGAGGCGGGAGGGGGAAGGATGGAGGCCCCCACAGCACAGTGGGTCACCGCGCCCTTCCAGGCGATCCCCACAACTAATCGACCAGGGCCCCTGGGGGCACACAGCCTAAGACCCCAGCCATCGGATCATCTGGAACTTCTGTCCGAAGACGAGAGACGAGAGACCGACTGGAAATTCTCTCGGTCAAGGTCCAAACGTAAAAGAATCACTGACACAGACACCAGGACTAACTAAGACAATTTGTAAAAGTTTCCGTGTTTTGGGTGAATCCGCGTATTTCTGGATCACAAAATTACTGATTTTGAACATTGCGGTTTTTCCACTCCTTACGTGTACGGTCCTGTGATAGACAGACCAGGGGACTCCTCAGCTCAGAGTCCATGAGGCCAGAAGCTGACATCCTAAATTTCTATGTAGAATGAATTTCAGCAAGCCAGCCAAACACTCTGCCGTAAAACTGTCCGGAAGACAAGCGGTGGTGTTTCGGGGGCGGATTTGGGGGGGGGGGGGGAGCCGGGTGCGGTACGCTCACGCCTGTCATCCCCGCACTTTGGGAGGCCGAGGGCAGGCGGATCCCTCGAGATGGTGGCCATTGCACTCCAGCGTGGGCAACAAGAGCGAAAACTCCGTCCAAAACAAGAACAACAACAGAAACGTGAAGTGCCGTCTGCTGTTCTTTTTGCTTCCCACCCCGAGAAGAACAGAATACAGCTGTTGTCTCCCTGCCCGCCTGCCTGCCTGCCTGCCTGCCTGCCTGCCTGTCTGCGTGCCTGTCTGTCTGTCTGTCTGTCTGTCTGTCTGTCTGTGACAGGGTCTCGCTCTGTCTTTCGCCCAGACTGGAGTGCAGTGACACCATTGTGGCTCACTGCAGCCTCAACTTCCCCGGGGTTAGGGGATTCTTCTAAGGGATCCTACGGCCTCGGCCTCCCAAAGTGTTGGGGTTACAGGCGTGAGCCATCAGCACCCGGCCTGAGTTCATACATCTGGTCTCACTACGCCTTAACCACACGCCCGTGAAGCACTCAAGTCAAGAGAGAGTCGGCAAGAGACTTTCAGCATTCTCTCCCAAAACCAGTGAGGTGGATGGCGGCCCTGTGTTTCCCAAGCTCCTGTGGTTTTAAGTGGCCACGCGTAGAGGATAGATAGATTTAAAATGTTTCCAGAGAGGCGCAAGCCACAGTCATTCAGGACATCCGAGCGCGAGATGGGGTTTCTGACAGCGACTTAAGGGCCAGGGAGGGCCAGAGTCTGCCGAGGCCCTCGTTCCAGTGGTGGGGCCGATGGAACCCAAGGCTGAGGGAGCCAGCAGTCCGCACAGAGAGAGCTCCAGCCCTAGGCCCCACCGTGCAGACCGACTCAGAAGGAAGAGAGTCCCTCATCCTACATACGTCACATCCCTCCACTGAACTTGGGAGCGGATCCGTTTTCCAAACATGAGGTGACTCTCGGTTCGAAATGGATCACAAGGGGCCGGGCTTTCCAGAGTCGGCATGATAAAGCAGTCATTCTGTGGCACAGAACGAGGTGTGGCTCTTATCTAGACTCCGCAGTGAAAGCCAGTGAAACAGGGCGAAACCCCGTGTCTACTAAAAATTAAAAGAGGAGCCGGGCATGGTGCCGCTTGAAGGCAGGAGAATCGCTGGAACCCGGGAGGCAGAGGTTGCAGTGAGCTGAGATCACACCACTGCACTCCAGCCTGGGGGACAGAGCGAGACCGCATCTCAGAAACAGACAAACACACAAAGCCAATCAAGGTGTTTAACTCAACGTGTCACCCACGGGTCTCTCGACAGGATACATCCAGCACCCGGGGAAACAGGGAAACGTCGAGGGGTGGGGTGGAATCTATTTTGTGGCCCCAAGGGAGGGTTTGAGAGATACTCCCGCAAAGGTGACTGCCTAAGGAAGCCCCTCCGTC
>NC_133415.1:37285000-37295000 GCF_049350105.2 Macaca mulatta | reverse complement strand
TGTGTGTGTGTGTGTGTGTGTGTGCGTGCGTGTGCGCGCGCGGTGGGACGGAGTTTCGCTCTTGCTGCCCAGGCTGGAGTGCAATGGCGCGATCTCGGCTCACTGCAACCTCCGCTTGCCAGGTTCCAGCGATTCTCCTGCGTCTGCCTCCCGAGTAGCTGGGATTACAGGCCTGCGCCCCCATGCCCGGCTAATTTTGTATTTTTAGTAGAGACGGGGTTTCTTCATGTGGGTCAGGCTGGCCTCGAACTCCCGACCTCAGGTGATCCACCCGCCTCGGCCTTCCAAAATGCTGGGATGACGGGCATGAGCCACCGTGCCCGGCCTTAGCCGTTTATTTTAAAGTCGAGGAGCTTATCAGGGAAATACGAGAAGTTTGGACATCACAGGTGACAGAGAGAAAGGTCTGCAAATGGCCCTTCCATCCAAGTGGGGACCCGGCCTCGATCTCCCGAAATCATGCACCCAGTGGGGAAGCCCGGCAAGGCCCGTCTGTGTAGATTCCTCTCGGCCTCTCTAAGCACGCACTTCTCACTTTGGTGGAAGGGGCAGGGCCCTCTCTGGGACGGGGGAATCTGACAGACAAAGAGACAGACGTAGAAAAAGAGAGATCGACAGACAGAGACAGAGAGAAACGGACAGAAAGAGCGAGAGAGCGAGAGAGCGAGAGCGAGAGCGAGAGAGAGAGAGAAACAGACTAGACAGGGAGGGGGAGAGAGGGAGAGAGACAGACAGAGACAGACAGACAGGCAAAAAAGAGAGTAAGACAGAAGACAGACACAGTGAGTGAGAGACACAGGTAGAGAGAGAGAGAGAGAGAGAGAGAGAGAGAGAGAGACAGAGAGACAGAGAGAAAGAGAGGGACAGGCAGACAGATAAAGAGAGTGACAGAGAAAGACATAGACGGACAGTGAGAGACAGAGAGAAAGAGACAGAGAGAGAGAGAGAGAGAGAGAGAGAGAGAGAGAGAGAGAGGCAGACAGACAGACAGGCAAAGAAAGAGAGTAAGACAGAAGACAGACACAGTGAGAGAGACAGGAAAGACAGAAACGGACAGAGAGAGACAGAGAGGAACAGACAGAAAGAGAGAGGGTCCTAGCCCAATAGCGATACAGTGCCATTTCTTTCATTTCCTCTTTCTTTCCTTCTTTCTTTCTTTCTTTCTTTCTTTCTTTCTTTCTTTCTTTCTTCTTTTTTTATTTTTTTATTTTTTTGAGACGGAGTCTTGCTCTGTCACCCAGGCTGGAGTGCAGTGGCGCGATCGCAGCTCCCTGCAACCTCCGCCTCCCGGGTTCACACCATTCTCCGGCCTCAACCTCCCGAGTAGCTGGGACTACAGGCGCCGGCCACTACACCCAGATAATTCGTTTGTTTTTTTTGGAGAGACGGGGTTTCACCATGTTAGCCAGGATGGTCTCGATCTCCTGACCTGGCGATCCGCCCGCCTCAGCCTCCCAAAGTACTAGGATGACAGACGTGAGCCACTGCGTTCAGTCTACAGTGCCGTATCTCAGAAATCACTCACAGGAACAGACACTTACAGGTCATGTGTAGAGTTTCTTTTTTTGTTTTGTTTTGTTTTGTTTTGTTTTGTTCCGTTTTGTTTTGTTTTGCACGAGGAGGTGGCGGGATGGAGTTTCGCTCTTGCGTCCCAGGATGGAGTGAAATGGCAGAGGGGACTCAGGGAGTCAACCTATGGCAGAGATGGCACGTCATTCAGAGCGTAACGTCCACAGCGAAAGGTGGTAGGGCCGGCACTTTTAAAGGCTGAAATCCCGGCGGCTCAGGCCTGTCGTCCTCGCACTTTGGGAGGCCCAGGAGAACGGATCACTTGAGGTCAGGAGTTCGAGACCAGTGCGGCCAACATGGAGAAACCCCGTCTCTACTCAAAATACAAAAATTAGCCGGATGTGGTGGTGTGCGCCTGTAATCCCAGCCACTGAAGAAGAATCACTGGAATCCGGGAGGCAGAGGTTGCAGTGAGCCGAGGGAGTGCCACTGCACCCCCGCCTGGGTGACAGACTGAGAGAGACTCAGTCCCTCCCTACCAAAAAAGAAAGAAAGAAAGAAAGAAAGAAAGAAAGAAAGAAAGAAAGAAAGAAAGAAAAAAAAAAAAAAAAAAGAAAAAAGAAAAAAAAAACACAGGGACCGCCACCGGGCGCAGTGGCTCACACATGTAATCCCAGCACTTTGGGAGGCCGAGGTGGGCGGATCACCTGAGGTCAGGAGTTCAAGAGCAGCCTGGCCCACATGGTGAAACTCCGTCTCTACTAACATAGAAACATCTTCGGAGCATGATGGTGGGTGCCTGTAATCCCAGCTGCTCAGGAGGCTGAGACGGGAGAATCGCTTGAACCTGGGAGACGGTGGTTGCAGTGAGCCGAATCGCACCACCGCACTCCAGGCTGGGTGGCTGAGTGAGACTCTGTCTTAAAACAACAACAACAACAGCAGCAAAAAAAAAATAGCAAACGCACAAAAAAAGAACAGGCCAAAATACTCCATTGTCACTGAACGTTCCGCCACCAGACCGGAAACCCCCTGACTCAGGTCAAGGAGGTGGTGTTTCCTTCTCTCTGTCTCTGTCTCTGTCTCTCTCTCTCTCTCTCTCTCTCTCTCTCTCTCTCTCTCTCTCCCTCCCCCCCCCCAACTTTTATGTCTTGTTCAAGCAGACATGTGCAAGATTGTTACACAAGTAAACTTCTGACTGGGGGGTTCAGTGTGCAGATGATTTCATCACCCGGATAACTCAGCGCAGTACCCGACAGTTTTCGTGGTTTGGTTTTTTGTTTTGTTTTGTTTTGTTTTGTTTTTCCCTGAAGATGTCTCTCCTTCCACACCTCCTCCCTCAAGTAGGCTCCCGCCTCCCTGGTCCCCCTCGTTCTGCCCACGAGTTCTCATTATTTAGTTCCCAGTTATAGATGAGAACACGCGGTCTTTAGCTGATCGTTGCTTTCATCTTCGGCGGTGGCGGTGAAAGAGGCATGACACGAAATCGACCCTTAGGACGCTCCCCTCCGTCCACACCCCACACCCCCTCCCCACACACACCCTCATTCCTGCCCCCCCTCCTCAAACCCAAGACAGGAAGAAAGGCAGATATTAAAGTCAGAGGTCAGCCTCCAAGACGGTGGAGGCAAGGGATCTGAAAGGGTGAGCAAGCGATAGGGGTCGGGGGATGTCGTGGCCGAGCTAGCAAAAATAGGGGACCGACTTTCCAGCCCCAGCACACCCCCAATCCTCAACCGCAGCTAGCCTCTGGGTGGGGTTGCGCCTGTAAAAGCTTCTGAATGGAGAGAAGCCCAAGGCTATGGAAGGCATCAGCTCCAAGTCCGGGAAGGGAACAGGGCTTTGTGCATTGGAATGGGGCTTTAGAAGGCGGTGCTGCGGTTTCCAAAGCGACACGCCTCGCCTCGCCTCGCCTCGCCTCGCCCCGCCCCGCCTCGCCCAGAGCGAAACTCCGTCTCAAAAAAATAATAATAATTTTAAGATAATAATAATACTAAAAAATAAATAAATAAATAAATAAATAAATAAGAAATAAATAGTTAGTACAGCGGTCGTGGTCGTGAATCATTCCCCGGAGTCCAGGCGCAGTGGCTCACGCCCGTCACGCGAGCACTTTGGGACGCCGGGGCAGAAGGGTTGCAACAACATGATGAGACCCTGTCTGTGCAAAAACAGTTGAAAAGGAAGGCCGGGCGCGGCGGCTGACGCCTGCCGTCCCAGCACTTTGGGAGGCCGGGGAGGGAGAATCACCTGAGGTCGGGAGTTGGAGACCAGCCTGACCAACATGGAGAAGCCCCGTCTCTAGTAAAAATACAAAATCAACCAGACGTGGTGGTGCATACCTGCAACCCGAGCTACTACTCGGGAGGCAGACTCAGGAGAATCTCTTGAACCCGGGAGGCAGAAGTTGCGGTGAGCCGAGATCCGCGCCATTGCACTCCAGTCTGGGCAACAAGAGCGAAACTCTGTCTCGGGAAAAAGAAAAATAAAACAATAAAAATTGAAAATCATCTGGGCACAGTGGCGCATGCCCCGTGGTCCCAGGCACTACACTCTGGAGGCTGAGGTGGAAGGATCGCTTGAGTCCAGGAGCGTCCACACTGCAGTGAGTTTGGTTTTGATGGCACCACTGCCAGGGTGACAGAGTGAGACGCCGTCTGTAAATCAGTCAAGCAATCAATCAGATCACTGCAAGGAGCTCTCTATGTCTTACTTTCAATAGGTGTCTCTTCAGGCCAAGCAGGCATGGTGCCTCACGCCAGTAATCCCAGCACTTTGGGAGGCCGAGGTGGGATGAAAGAAGGAAGGAAGGAAGGAAGGAAGGAAGGAAGGAAGGAAGGAAGGAAGGAAGGAAGGACAGACAGAACAAAAAGTTTTACAACCCTTTTTTTCATAGTGTCAGGAATTTACAGATAATACAAGTAGTTTAGGTCAGGGGCCGATGTTATTAGTATTACTTTTTTTTTTTTTTTTTTAACTCCTACGGCCTGGTGGTGGTGCCAAGGTTGTCTGGCTATTTATCTGACTTTTGTTTGTTTCTAACGTTTTGCTTTCTCTCTTTCCTCCTGTCTTGTGAACTAGGCAAGGTGGGGGGAGGAGGGCAGCAGGAGCAGTAGAGGTCTCCTTCCTCATCCCCCACTTTGAGAATTTTCACTAATTAGTGGGCGGGTTCCCTTTCATTTTTACTTTTTGGGTCTTTTAGCGAGACAGAGTGATAGCGTTTTATGTAATACACTTGTGTGGAAGTTTTCTGACGAGCCATGGTAGCTACAAAACCTTTTATCATTGGAAGGAGCAAGTGTAATACACAGGGGCGCAGCAAGCAAGTAAGTTTCTTTTTTTTTTTTTTTTTTGAGACCGAGTCTCGCTCTGTCACCCAGGCTGGAGTGCTGTGGCCGGATCTCAGCTCACTGCAAGCTCCGCCTCCCGGGTTCACGCCATTCTCCTGCCTCAGCCTCCTGAGTAGCTGGGACTACAGGCGCCCGCCACCTCACCCGGCTAGTTTTTTTGTATTTTTTAGTAGAGACAGGGTTTCACCGTGTTAGCCAGGATGGTCTCGATCTCCTGACCTCGTGATCCGCCCGTCTCGGCCTCCCAAAGTGCTGGGATGACAGGCTTGAGCCACCGCGCCCGGCCAGCAAGTTTCTATTACAAGTAATACACTTACAGTGAGGGTTTTACATTTTCTACAGCTGGAAACTCTTTTCTAAATGAAGACCTAGGATCAAACCTGTGTTAAACCTGAACAGGCACATGTACTAACTTTGTCATGTCTTAAGCAGGTTAGTTTTTAACTGGGCCTTAAAACCTTTTTTTAGCAAGTAAAACAGTATTTTTTAATCAGAGAAGTTTTTACGAGCCCGACGCTTGAACTTGCGGCGTCTGTTTGGGGAAAGAGTTGGTTAAAGTCATGTTATCTTGAGGCATTAACCCTTCTGCTTCTCCAGGCCATTGGTCTCTTACGTTAGCCCTTCTATCAACATAACATGAAGAAACATCTAGGCTGCCAGCAATGTTTTCAGCCTACTGAGGAAATAGGTTTTTTTCTGTTTTTTTATTTTTATTTTTTAAATTTTTGGCTAAAGGAGGAGGTTCTGGTAACTTCTGGTTTATATGTTTAAAGAATGACTGAAAGACCTTGCGATCGTTGCTGGGCTGGACGGGTCTGGGTTTCCTAAGCAGTACGTGTACAGTGGGGACACCTTACATAGGTGTTTCTTCTAGCATGGTTATGGGTGGGGGGTGGGGTGGGGTGGTAACAACAACAAAGCAATGTATAGCATATTCATATCCAGCAAGGACGAAAGAGGTCCTCACCTGGGAAAAAGGTTGAATACAGCGACAGAACAATAGGAAAACAGTTAGTATTCTAGGAAAACTATCTGTCTTAAGATTTTTAACTACATTGACTTGCTTGATGAGTCCTCAAGCTTCGGCCGTGCATAGACTAGTCAGCTGCCGGTGTGTGACTAGAGCAGGGCTTGTGGTCCTCAGCAGCAGCTTGGAGCTTGGTCTCGTCTCAGGATCAGCCGGGCTGGATGATCTGCGCCCTGTTAGCCGGTCCACTTGTCCTGAGCTGTCGGTGTTAGCTGACTGTGGTGGATCCAAGACGCAACACCTGCAACTTTAACAGCAGTGGGAGTGGACAAGGTTACAGTATAGGGCTCATCCTATATGGGTTGTAGAAAAATTAGGTTTTACTTTAAACAGAGTCCCTAGATTTAAATGGGTGTCAGGCTTATAGGCATTATTTTTCTTTATTTAATTATGAACACTTCGTATGGCTATTTTGAAAGGCTGCATTTGCCTTTTAAAGGTTAATTTCTTTAGTTTCCGGAGGTCACCTTTTATTTGACCTACGATTTGCGGGTGGCCAACTGAACACAATCTTACAGGGCAGATACCTAGTTTGTTTGGTAGGGGTGCACCTGACTCGGAGGAGGACCGTAGGCAAAAACCTGATTTTATCTTAAGTGAATTTCCTGGCATATATCTATATATCTATCTATATCTATATCTATATCTGTATCTGTGTGTGTGTGTGTGTGTGTGTGTGTGTGTGTGTGTGTGTGTGTGTATATATATACATCTATCTATCTATCTATCTATCTATCTATCTATCTATATCTATATGGCAACCCTTTTTTTTTCGTTTTGTTTTTTGGTCGCCAGTAGCTGCTCGCTCGAGTGTCCAGTTCATGCGTTCCACCTTTTGTTGAACTTTGTGGCCGATAGGCTGCGTGTAACCTCTGTTGTATTGTTAACAGTCTTGTTAAATCTTGCACTATTCCAGCTACAGCTACAAATGCTGGCCTATTGTCTGACTTTAAAATCAGAGGTAGTCTTAAACCTGGGGATAATGTCTTTTAACAGTACTTTAGTCACTTCTTGTACTTTTTCTGTCCTGGTGGGGAAAACTGTAACTTACCCTGAAAAGGTGCAAACAAGCACTAGCCTCCAGCAGGGGGCAGTCCTGTAAAGTCTATAAGCAAGTTTTCACAAGGTATGGCTCTTTTTCCTGTTTCAGTTTCTTAGAGGAGGAGTTCCCCCCTCCCCCCATCCCCACCCCCACTCCGCCCCTTTGTCACTGTATCTAGTGGCTGAGCCTTCAGTGAGAAATTGGAATCCAGATACGGCAGAGTCTTGCTGTTTGTAACTTCTAATGTGACCATGGGCTCCTGGGAGCCTAATGAGAAGGTGCCTAGTCTGCCCTAGTCTTTACATTCTTCAGCTCCCGTCAGCCTGATCAGATGAGTGTCTGGTTCCTCCAAGGTGCAGCAGCCCTTGGCCGATGGCCTCTTTGTCTTGCGGCCTTGGCCATTTCCTGTATTGCCTTCTGAACATTTACCCTTCTAGAGTCTTTTTTTTTTTTTTCCATCTCGCACATTAATCTCTCTCTAGCCTTGTCCGGCTCTGGAATCCTTGCCTAACTTGACTTCGGTCATGTCTACATCCACGTCCGCGGCCTCTCACAATGCTGCTTCCCCCCCCCGCGTTCTCACGCTCCTACGGCCAGCTGGTGGGGCCCGAGAAACGGCACGGGCCCTGCCCCCGCCCACGCACTGCTGTCTGTCTCTCCTGTTTTCTTTTGATTCTCTATCTTTACACTTGCTTTTAGTCTTTCTTTTTCTTTTGCTCTTTTCCCTCTTTTCTAGAGTTTAACAGGCTCTTTTCTTTATACACTTGGAGGGTGAAACAGGCATACCGAGAGTCAGCGTAAATGTTTACAGTCTTACCCTCACCGAGTTCTAAGGCCCGGATTAAAGCAATGAGCCCAGCTTAACGACAGCGTCCAGGGTTACCACCGCATATTCTGCACATCTCTCCCCTCGTGGGTTGGTGAAGCTGTTCCCGTCCACGCATAGCTCCTAGTGTACTGATGCCCAAGGCTGGTCCCGGAGGTCAGATCTGCTAGAGTACACTGGAGTCCAACACCTCTACACAGTCATGCTCGACAGGGCTCTAGCTGTCGGGAGCAAGGCGGTGGGTTCAGGGTGTTCCCAGTTTAGTAGCTCAATGGTTGAAAAGGGCTGATAGATGAAAGTCTGTTGCCCACCCCCCTCCCCCCGGGATGTGGGCCTGGTCATTATAATAGACAGGTCCTCGTATCTCCCTGAGAGGCATTTACAGAGCTCGAGTAAGACCAGATCTGAGATGGCCCACTTGACTATCTCGACTTCTTTCCTTGGCCTCTGGAGGCTCCGATCCTTCCCTTCGAGGTGAGACCTGGGGCGTGTCAGCTCCTGAATCTCATTTCTGAGGGGGTTGTTGGCCTCGGTGAAGCGGGGTAGGCTGGGAAACATGGAGAAAGAATCTGTGTTATCTCTCGTGGCTCCCGTAAAAACTGGCTTCTCTTGCCGTTTCCTGGGACTCCCTTTTTAAAAAAACTCTGTGTCTGCCGGCGAAGCCGCTCTTACTTTTACTTTTGGCTATTTTGCACAAAGTTGTTAAACAGGGCTAAATTAACGCTGGCTTTGTCTATAATCTATTTCGCCGTGAGTCCATATAAAGGAATTTGATCTAGGTACACAGGCTGTCCTCCGACCCCGTCACCACCTGAACTACACGGCCAATTGTTCTCTGCCTGTAGTTCCTTCCGTGGGCCATCCAACAGCAGAAGAGGGCAATTCTAATTCACCCAGAGTTCGTGACCTCTAGGGGGTTAACTGAACTCTATAATCTCCTGCAAAACCTTTTGTAAGGTTCTGTAACATGCATTTTAGTAGGGTAAGTTGTGACGACTTGATGACTTTCCTTTTATTTTTCTTTTTGAAACGTTTTTAAGAGGGCTCCTAGCAGAGTGGGCTTACTTTGTGTCTGACCTATGTTTCTCTCGAGACGAAACAACATTCACCCTACGAGAAGGAAAGGGTAAAAGGTCACTCAGTCACGTAATTCACACTAAATCAAAATGAAAGCTAAAACCAAAGTGTCGTTAAGGGCACACCTGTTCGTCAAGCAATTTAAGCCAAACCAAAATCAGGAGCAAGACCAAAGTGGCAATCAAGGCAGGCCTGTTTATCAAGCAATTCAAGTCAAGTCAAAATCGAAACCGAAACCAAAGTATCAACCAATGAATTCAAGTCAAGTCAGAAACCAAAACCAAAGTGCCGGTAGAGGCACGCCGTGGGTGATCAGGCCACGCTTCCACTCAAACGGAGTGGGGGAAGTTCCAAAGAGCAGTCTCAGCAAGTTTCAGATGTCCGGACTGAAAGTGCCAGTTCCTTCCCAGTGTCCAGCCACTGTGCGGATCCTCCACGGGGGCGTGCTGTGCACTGCTCTTTGGAGGCGAGGCATCGCACCGGGGCAGATGCCTACCCGGCAGCACTCTGAGGATCCGCATCGCTCAAGCTGGCCAGAGTCCCCCGCAGGGATGCTCTACAGGGCAGGCATAAGCCGCCTAAGGGGCTGCCTCGACCCTCCGTGCATCACCAGCTCGCTTCCCGGTGAGGGAACCCAGAAATGTAGCAGGACAAGCCGCAGACAAAACTCCTGAGACACCGGATTAAAGAAGGAAGAGGTTTTTCATTCGGCCGGGAGCGTCGGCAGACTCGCATCTTAGGAGCCGAGCTCCCCGAAAAAGACTTTTTTAAAGGCTTACAACCTCAAGGGTTGCACGTGAAAGGGTCGTGACAAATCGAGCAAGCGTGGGAAACGTGACTGGGGGCTACCTGCATCAGCTAACAGAACAAAAAGTTTTACAAGGAATTCACAGATAACAGAAGTAGTTCAGGTCGGGGGTCGATGTTATTATTATTACTTCCTCTTTTTCTTTTTTTTTTCCTTTTTTTTTTCTTTCTTTCTTTCTTTCTTTCTTTCTTTCTTTCTTTCTTTCTTTCTTTCTTTCTTTCTTTCTTTGTTTTTTTAAATCTCCTAGGGCCGTGTGGTGGCACCAAGGGTGTCTGGCCATTTATCTTGCTTTCGTTCCTTTCTAACTTTCTGCTTTCTGTCTTTCCTCTTGTCTTGTGAACTAGGCGAGGTGCGGGGAGGA
>NC_133415.1:37260000-37267500 GCF_049350105.2 Macaca mulatta | reverse complement strand
CGCAGAGGCGCTCAGGGACGCCTGGGGAAGGGAGGGGGCCTGCGGCGCGAGAAGAAACCTGCGGCAACCTGGAGCGTTTGCGGTCAGGGCAGGGGCCCGGCCGGCGCGCGTGCGCACAGCCCCCAAGGCCCCCCGCCGTCCACCCACCTCCTTTCTGTGAGGCAAGGCGCCTCCAGTTAACCCACACACGACCGATCGGAGGCAGAACGGCAGCCCCTCGGCGGCCGGCCGGCGCACGCGTGGCCGGCCCGAGCCCACCGCCACCGCTCACACGGCCCGCGCTCCCCCGCCAGAGGGGAGCACGGGACGTGCGCTCGCCAGACCAGGCGGCGCCCTTCCCCGCGTGGGAGGGGCGCGTCTCACTCAACCGCCTCGACCCGCACAGCCAACGAGCTCCCTCAGGACCCACGCGCGGACACCATGGCGGCGACCGGAGGAGGGGGCGCTGGGGGCGGGAGCGACACACCACCGCTCGGCCTCGGGCACCTGAGAGACAGCCCGGGGCGCTCCAGGAGCACCGCAAAGGCCCAGGCGGAGCCAGCGCTCGTGCAATACCCGAGAGGGCAGCACGGCGGGCCAGCGGGACAGCACCCCCACCGCCGCGGAGGGGGGCGGCCCACGAGGCGACGACCACAAGAGGCGAAAGCGAGGAGTGCCTGCTGCGTCAGAGGACCCCCGCTGACCCACGCCGGACGCCACGAGGCAGACGGCGGGGTCGGGACAGCGAGGTCGGGCCGGGTTCCGCACCCCAGTGCCTCCCAACGCACCGCCCGCAGGCGGGGATGGGAGACGGGGGAAACCCCGCGGGCGGGACGAGAAGAACGGGTCTCATTCACCACGAATGCCCGCCCCTCGCCCGTCGCGGCTCGGTCCCGGCCCGGGAGAGCGTGACATCACCACATCGATCAGGGAAAGCATCCCCGGAGCAGGGTCGGCCAGCCAGCCACAGCCTCCCCAGAGGCCAGCGAGCAGATCAGCCTGGCCATCCCCAGCTCCAGGACAGGGGCGGCAGACAACCCGGCAGAGACGAGGAATGCCTGACACGCACGGCACGGAGCCAGCGGGAGTGGGGTTGTCTCGGCCGCCCCAGGTGCCCGCAGCGGGGAGCGCACGGTGGCAGGGTAAGCCCGCGCCACCTTCCCCGCCGCCCCCAGGTGGGTCAGAGACCCGGACCCAAGGCGGCACCGGGAGCTGGGACGCTCGGATGCATGAGAGACCGGGCACACGGGCCCCAGCAGGCGGCTCAAGCACGAGCAGGGCCGGCTAGCCGGGTCACCGGGAGGCCGAAGACCCGCGACGCATCCAAGAGACCCAACCTCTCCAGCGACAGGTCGCCAGAGGACAGCGTGTCAGCAATAACCCGGTGGCCCAAAATGCCGGCTCGGAGTGAAACATATACCTCCCCAGGAGACAGGAGGTCGAGTCACCGACCACGCCGCCGGCCCAGGGAACCCGCGACACGGGCATCTGTCCCCAAAATCGCCACCATCGCAGCCAGACACGGAGCACCCAGGGCCCTCTGGTCGACCCCAGGACACACGCCGGAGCAGCGCCGGGCCAGGGACGTCCTCCCGGCCACCCGTGCCACGCAGGGGCCGGCCCGAGTCTCCAGAGCGAGACTCGGAAGCGTTTCCGGCCGTCCCCTCGTACGACCGGGACACACGAGGGACCGAAGGCCGGCCAGGTGTGACCTCTCGGGCCGCACGCGCGCTCAGGGAGCGCTCTCCGACTCCCCACGGGGACTTGCAAACAACAGGTCACGGCAGAGGGACCGCTCCCCGGCACCCGGGGGACGAGGCAGGACGGTCCCCGGCTCCCCACGGGGACTTGCAGAAAAAATTCGGCCGCTGCCTCAGACGGCCAGGATGCGCGCGGGCCCGCGACCGGGCCGGGAAGGGTGTCCCCAGCCTCCCACCCCAAGCCCGGTGGGTCCCCGCGGGTCGCGGGTCAGGCCTCGGGAGCCGCGGCGTGCTGGTCGACCAACCCCGGCAGCCCCACACCCGGCTCTGGCCCGAAAGCGCAGCGACAACCTCTCCCCACATAAGCCTGCACGCCTGAGCTCTGACTCACAAGTGACGCGCCAGAGCTCTGGCGCGACCGGGACAGCCCGGCTGACGACCGCGGTCTTTCCGGAGCTCTGCCTAGCTCACAGCGGGGACGGTCCCCTCCCTCGGCAGCTGCCACCGCAGCTCCGGAAGCCAAGGGAACGATATAAAAGCGGCCGCCAGATGGAGTCCGACAACCGTCGCGAACGTCACCAAGACAGATCCGGATGGCAGGCCGGCCCGCGGACCGCAAAACCGAAACCGTGAGTCGAGAGACGCTATCCCGAGGCCGAAAACGCAGCCCCTGTACCCCAACCCCACAGAAACGGTCCCCAAACCCTGTCTCTGCATGGACCGCGACACAGTCAGAAGACAACCCACGGCGTGTGGATGTTCGGAGAGGCATCTCGGTGGGAGAAACAACAAGCAAGGACTCGGTCGCGGGTCGTTGAGGACACAGGGAGACACAGAATGCGTAGGCTCTTCCTGAATCCAGACAGAGAAGGAGGGAGGGAGGGAGGGAGGGAGGGAGGGAGGGAGGGAGGAAAGGCAGGCAGGCAGGCAGGCAGGCAAACATAAAGAAGGAAACAGAGAAAGAAAGAAAGGAAGGAAAACCTAAAGGAGAGAAAGAAAGAAAAGAGAAGAAAAGAGAAGACAAATATTAATATAAGTATTTCCATTTGTATATAGGTATAACATATAAAACTACATTAAAATAGAAAAAAATTTATATGCATACACATGAATGAACAGATAAAAATGAATAAACAAAAAATAAGATAACATAACATAAGCAAATAGGCCAGGCGCGGTGGCTGACGCCTGTGATCCCAGCACTTTCAGAGGCTGGGGGAGAGAGAGAGAAAAAAAATGAAAGAAAGAAAGAAAGAAAGAAAGAAAGAAAGAAAGAAAGAAAGAAAGAAAGAAAGAAAGAGAGAGAGAGAGAGAGAGAGAGAAAGAAAGAAAGAAAGAAAGAAAGAAAGGAAGAAAGAAAGAAAGAGAGAGAGAAAGAAAGACAGAAAGAAAGAAAGAAGAAAGAGAGAGAGAGAGGGAGAAAGACAGCGAGAAAGAAAGACGAGAGAAGAAAGAAAAAAAAAGAAAGAGGAAAGACAGGAAGAAAGACAAAGCAAGAAAGCAAGAAAACAAGACAGCAAGAAAGCACGACAGAAAGAGAGAAAGAGACAGAAAGAAAAAGCAAGAAAGCAGCAGAGAGAGAGAGAGAGAGAGAGAGAGAGAGAGAGAGAGAGGCGCGAGGCGAGGCGAGGCGAGGCGAGGCGAATCTACCTGCTTTCACTACATGTGGGGAGAATCAGGAAAGCCCCCACTAACAACAAGGCCTGAAGTGGAGCTGCCATCTGTGAAATCCGAGCAGAAGAGTCCACACGGGTTAAAGACACGAAGAAAGACAGGGAAACAACTGCTCAAAGAGAAGAACAATCTGGCCCAGCCAGGGTCTGTCTCCTGAAGTTGTGTGGGCAACGAGGGAGTGGGACGGAGGGAGGGAGTGGGACGGAGGGAGGGAGGGCCTCCGAGGCTCGTGTCAAACAATAAATGATAATAAAATAAAAGGAAGTTAAAAAAAAAAATTGCGCATCATTCGTAGCATCACTGACGCCTCGAAAGGCGAGAGGCATGTGTTTATGTCACTGTGGGACTGTTTTCTTTTTTCTTTTCTCTTTTTCTTCCCTCTCTTCCCGGAAACTCACTTTTTAATTATTTCATTTTCCTTTTCTTTTTTTTTTTTTAATTTTTAATTTTACTTTCATTTTTACTTTTATTTTTAATTGCTTGAGAGGTTGTCTCCCTCTCTCGCCCAGGCTGGTGTACAGTGGCGCGATCTCGGCTCACTGCAACCTCCGCCTCCCAGGTTCAAGTGATTCTCCTGCCTCAGCTCGGCCTCCCGAGTAGCTGAGATTACAGAGGCGCACGACCATGCCCGGCTAATTTTTGGTATTTTGACTAGAGACGGACGGGGTTTCACCATACTGGCCCTGCTCGTCTGACCACCTCGTGATCCAGCGATCCACCACCCTCGGCGTCCCAAAGTGCTGGGATGACAGGCTTGAGCCACCGCGCCGGGCCTAGTTATTCCTTTTATTTTATTTCTAATTTTTAATTGTACGTATGCACGTATGCATGTATGTATGTATGTATGTATGTATGTATGTATGCATGCATGCATGTATCTATCCTTTTCTTTTTTTTTGAGACGGACAGAGAGAGACAGTGAGAAACAGAGAGAGAGAGAGAGAGACAGACAGACAGACAGAGAGAGAGAGAGAGAAACAGACGGGGGGGGAGAGAGAGAGAGAGAGAGAGAGAGAGAGAGAGAGAGACCAACAGACAGAAGGACAGGCAGAGAAAGAGAGTAAGACAGAAGACAGACACAGGGAGAGAGACAAGCGGGGGGGGGGGGAGAGAGAGAGAGAGAGAGAGAGAGAGAGAGAGCTCCCAGACATCACGAAGCCGTTTCAATGACATATTCTCTCTGGTCTTTGTCTGGGGATATTCAGTTTTTCAACGTAGGCCTCAAGGGCTCCCAGATGTCCCTTTCGAATCTCTACAAAGAGAGTGTCTCCAACCTGCCTAATCAAAACAAAGGTGTAACCCTTTAGGATGAGTCCACACATCGCAAAGCAGTTTCTCAAATACATTCTTTCTAATTTTCATCTGGGAATATTAGGTGATTCACCATAGGCCTAAAGGGACTCCCAAAAATCCATTCAGAGAGACTGCCCAAAAAAAGTGTTTCTAACCTGATGAATCCAAAGAATGGTGTATCGCTAAGAGATCAATCTACGCATCACAAATCAATGTGACAGATAGCCTCTCTCTGGTTTTAATCTGTGGATAGTCTGCTTTCCAACGTAGGCCTCAATGGGTTTCCAAATGTCCCCTCACAGATTCTACGGAAAGCGTGTTTCCAACCTCCTGGTTCAAAAGAATTATCCGTTCGAGGTGAATCCACACGTCAAAAAGCAGTTTCACCAGCAGCAGTTTTTCTCCTTTTCCTCTGGGGATGTTCACTTTCACCAGGAGCCACAAAGGGCTCCCAAATGTCCCTTCGAAGATTCTGCAAAGAACTGCTTCCAATCGGCCGCGTGCAGCGGCTCACGCCTGTCATCCCAGCATTTTGGGAGGCAGAGGCGGGTGGATCACCTGAGGTCAGGAGTTCGAGACCAGCCTGGCCAAAACGGTGAAACCCCATCTCTACCAAGAACACAAAAAATTTGCCGGGCTTGGTAGCGGGTGCCTGTGATCCCAACTACTTGGGAGGCTGAGGCAGGAGAATCCCTTCAACTGGAAGGCAGAGGTTGCAGTGAGCCGAGATGGTGTCACTGCACTCCAGCCTGGGGGACAGAGTGAGAGTCTGTCTTAAAAAAAATAAAAACATTAAGAAAAAAATACTACTACTACAACAACAACAACAACAACAACAACAACAACAACAACAACAAAATGCTTCCAATCTGCTGAATCAACAGAAAGGTTTAACTCAGTAAGAGGAATCTACACATCGCTAAAAAGCAGTTTTACAGATAGCTTCTTGTTAGTTTTTATCTACAGTTTCCTGGTTTTCACCCTAGGCCTCGAATAGCTCCCAAATGTCCTTTTGCAGATTCTACAAAAGGGCCGCTTCCAACCTGGTATATCAAAAGAAAGGTTTCACTCTGTGAGATGAATCCACACACGACAAAGCAGTTTCAGAGACAGCTTCTTTCTAGTTTTTATTTGGGGATATTCGGTTTTTCACACTAGGCCTCAGTGGGCTCCCAAAGGTATACTCGCGGATTCTACAGAAAGAGTGCTTCAAACCTCCTCAATCAAAAATTAGTTGTAATTCGGTGCCATGAATCCACACATCACAAAGCGGTATCATAGAGAGCTTCTTTCTATTTCTCTGGTGGGGATACTCGGTTTTTCACAACAGGCCCCAGTGGGCTCCCAAATGTCCATTCTGCTTCCAAACTGCTGAATCCAAAGGCAGTTTTAACTCGGTATGATGAATCCACACGTCACAAAGCTGTTTCATGAAGACCTTCTCTCTCGTTTTTATCTGAAAACATAAGATTTTTTCACCATACGACACAAGGGTCTCCGAAATGTACACAGACAGATTCAACAAAAAAACCCTTCCAACCTGCTGAGTAAAAAGAAAGGTTTAACTCTGCGAGACGAATACACACACGACAAAGCAGCTTCACAGAGAATGGTGTTTTTTGTTTGTTTGTTTGCTTGCTTGCTTGCTTGCTTGCTTGCTTTTTGGTTTGTTTTCTTGGTTTTTTTTTTTTTTTTTTTTTTTTTTTTGGAGACGCACTTTCGCTCTTGTTGCTCAGACTGGAGCGCAATGGCGCCATCTCGCCTCACTGCGACCTCCGCCTCCCAGGTTCAAGCAATTCTCCTGCCTCCGTTTCCCTTCCCGAGTAGCTGGGATTACAGGCATGTGCCACCACGCCCGGCTAATTTTGTATTTTCAGTAGAGACGGGGTTTCTCCATGTGGGTCAGTCTGGTCTCGAACTGCCGACCTCAGGTGATCTGCCAGCCTCGGCCTCCCAAAGTGCTGGGATGACAGGCGTGAGCCACCGCGCCCGTACAATTGTATTGTATCGTATTGTATTGTATTTACATTGATTGATTGATTGATTGATGCTGCCTGATCAAAGGTCACTCAGGCCCAGTCGTCAAAGTGGCGATTTCCTAGGCAACAAGGAAGGGGGGAGCTTGGAGGTGGGGGCGGGGGCGGTGGAGAAGACACAGTTGCCCCAGGCTGTGCGCAGGCGGCCTGAGCTTCCTTCCTCTGTTGAGGCCTCCATTTTCAGAGTAACAGTGGCCGCTAGGTGATGCCCGACGTCTGCCAATGAGACTGTCAGCCCGGAATGAATTGGGATCGCCTGGAGGGGGAGGCGGGAGGGGGAAGGATGGAGGCCCCCACAGCACAGTGGGTCACCGCGCCCTTCCAGGCGATCCCCACAACTAATCGACCAGGGCCCCTGGGGGCACACAGCCTAAGACCCCAGCCATCGGATCATCTGGAACTTCTGTCCGAAGACGAGAGACGAGAGACCGACTGGAAATTCTCTCGGTCAAGGTCCAAACGTAAAAGAATCACTGACACAGACACCAGGACTAACTAAGACAATTTGTAAAAGTTTCCGTGTTTTGGGTGAATCCGCGTATTTCTGGATCACAAAATTACTGATTTTGAACATTGCGGTTTTTCCACTCCTTACGTGTACGGTCCTGTGATAGACAGACCAGGGGACTCCTCAGCTCAGAGTCCATGAGGCCAGAAGCTGACATCCTAAATTTCTATGTAGAATGAATTTCAGCAAGCCAGCCAAACACTCTGCCGTAAAACTGTCCGGAAGACAAGCGGTGGTGTTTCGGGGGCGGATTTGGGGGGGGGGGGGGAGCCGGGTGCGGTACGCTCACGCCTGTCATCCCCGCACTTTG
>NC_133415.1:37245000-37255000 GCF_049350105.2 Macaca mulatta | reverse complement strand
CACAAAGAAAACTAAAGCGCCGATAAAAGAACAATAGGGCCCCCCGCCAGGGCGGAGGTTACCTAGGCAACGAGGGAGAGAGGGAGGGGCCTCCAGAAGGGAGGGCGAGAAACCGGTTGCCCCGGGCTCGGTGAAGTTTCGGCGAGACCTCCCTCCGTGCCACCTCGACTTTCAGTAACAGTGGCCGCTAGGTGATGCCCGAAGACAACCGATGCCTGCAAGTGTCAGTCATCACGGAAAAGAAGTGAAGGATGGATCGCTCTGGGTCGGGGTGGAGGTTGGGGAGGGGGATGCGGCGGAGGCACACCGCGTCGCCGGCGTCTCCCGGATCCCTCTCAGACCAGGCCATTTCCGGGCCCAGGGAGTCCTCCCACGCGATGCCCGCGACTGGTCGACCAGAACCCCCAGGGGCACAGCCAAAGTTTCTGCCCCTGGGATCACCTGGCACTTCCATTCCCCCAGAGAGAAGAGAGGACCAGGGGTGCGGGGCGCGTGGAGGACGCCAGGGGTGGAGGTGGGAGCTACCAAAGACACAAGTGCGGTCATTAGCGTGTCAGAGTGGACTCCAGACCCACGACCTCAGAGAGGCAATCCCTGAACGAGTGTTAGTGCATGACATCCACGCTCCCGGACACGGCGTGGATTTCACGGGGAAAGCAGTGCACATCACACTCCCTTCCTGTTCCGGGGCAAGATTTTGCTCCCGAAGTACCCATTTCTCAACCGTGTTCCCCAAAGTCCACCCTGTCGTGAATCAGTCATGAATCTAGTCAGTACGGTGAATCGCGGAGCAGCCACATCCCACCACGAAGATCGGAGTCCGCACACTACACATCGCCCCACGCGGTGTCTCCCCACAAGAACATCACCGCCGTCCTAGCCGAGTAGTGATACAGTGCCATTTCTTTCATTTTCTCTTTCTCGCTTGCTATTTATTTATTTATTTATTTATTTATTTTTGAGACAGAGTCTCACTCACTCTACAGCCCAAGCTGTAGCGCTGTGGCACGATCTCGGCTCACGGCAACCCCCGCCTCCCAGGTTCAAGCGATTCTCCCGCCTCCGACTCCCGAGTAGCTGGGATCACAGGGGTCTGCCCCACCGCACCCGACTCAGTTTTGTAGTTTTAGTAGAGACGGGGTTTCACCACGTGGGCCAGGCTGGTCTTGAACTCCTGACCTCCTGATCCGCCCGCCTCGGCTTCCCAAAGTGCTGGGGTGACAGACGTGAGCCACCGCGTTCAGCCCCTACGGTGCCATTGCTTGGAAATCACTCGTGGGAACACACACTTATGGGTCACGTGTGAAGAATTTTCCTTTGTCTATTTTTTTTCCCCTTTTTTTCGTGTGTGTGTGTGTGTGTGTGTGTGTGTGTGTGTGTGTGTGTGTGCGTGCGTGTGCGCGCGCGGTGGGACGGAGTTTCGCTCTTGCTGCCCAGGCTGGAGTGCAATGGCGCGATCTCGGCTCACTGCAACCTCCGCTTGCCAGGTTCCAGCGATTCTCCTGCGTCTGCCTCCCGAGTAGCTGGGATTACAGGCCTGCGCCCCCATGCCCGGCTAATTTTGTATTTTTAGTAGAGACGGGGTTTCTTCATGTGGGTCAGGCTGGCCTCGAACTCCCGACCTCAGGTGATCCACCCGCCTCGGCCTTCCAAAATGCTGGGATGACGGGCATGAGCCACCGTGCCCGGCCTTAGCCGTTTATTTTAAAGTCGAGGAGCTTATCAGGGAAATACGAGAAGTTTGGACATCACAGGTGACAGAGAGAAAGGTCTGCAAATGGCCCTTCCATCCAAGTGGGGACCCGGCCTCGATCTCCCGAAATCATGCACCCAGTGGGGAAGCCCGGCAAGGCCCGTCTGTGTAGATTCCTCTCGGCCTCTCTAAGCACGCACTTCTCACTTTGGTGGAAGGGGCAGGGCCCTCTCTGGGACGGGGGAATCTGACAGACAAAGAGACAGACGTAGAAAAAGAGAGATCGACAGACAGAGACAGAGAGAAACGGACAGAAAGAGCGAGAGAGCGAGAGAGCGAGAGCGAGAGCGAGAGAGAGAGAGAAACAGACTAGACAGGGAGGGGGAGAGAGGGAGAGAGACAGACAGAGACAGACAGACAGGCAAAAAAGAGAGTAAGACAGAAGACAGACACAGTGAGTGAGAGACACAGGTAGAGAGAGAGAGAGAGAGAGAGAGAGAGAGAGAGAGACAGAGAGACAGAGAGAAAGAGAGGGACAGGCAGACAGATAAAGAGAGTGACAGAGAAAGACATAGACGGACAGTGAGAGACAGAGAGAAAGAGACAGAGAGAGAGAGAGAGAGAGAGAGAGAGAGAGAGAGAGAGAGGCAGACAGACAGACAGGCAAAGAAAGAGAGTAAGACAGAAGACAGACACAGTGAGAGAGACAGGAAAGACAGAAACGGACAGAGAGAGACAGAGAGGAACAGACAGAAAGAGAGAGGGTCCTAGCCCAATAGCGATACAGTGCCATTTCTTTCATTTCCTCTTTCTTTCCTTCTTTCTTTCTTTCTTTCTTTCTTTCTTTCTTTCTTTCTTTCTTCTTTTTTTATTTTTTTATTTTTTTGAGACGGAGTCTTGCTCTGTCACCCAGGCTGGAGTGCAGTGGCGCGATCGCAGCTCCCTGCAACCTCCGCCTCCCGGGTTCACACCATTCTCCGGCCTCAACCTCCCGAGTAGCTGGGACTACAGGCGCCGGCCACTACACCCAGATAATTCGTTTGTTTTTTTTGGAGAGACGGGGTTTCACCATGTTAGCCAGGATGGTCTCGATCTCCTGACCTGGCGATCCGCCCGCCTCAGCCTCCCAAAGTACTAGGATGACAGACGTGAGCCACTGCGTTCAGTCTACAGTGCCGTATCTCAGAAATCACTCACAGGAACAGACACTTACAGGTCATGTGTAGAGTTTCTTTTTTTGTTTTGTTTTGTTTTGTTTTGTTTTGTTCCGTTTTGTTTTGTTTTGCACGAGGAGGTGGCGGGATGGAGTTTCGCTCTTGCGTCCCAGGATGGAGTGAAATGGCAGAGGGGACTCAGGGAGTCAACCTATGGCAGAGATGGCACGTCATTCAGAGCGTAACGTCCACAGCGAAAGGTGGTAGGGCCGGCACTTTTAAAGGCTGAAATCCCGGCGGCTCAGGCCTGTCGTCCTCGCACTTTGGGAGGCCCAGGAGAACGGATCACTTGAGGTCAGGAGTTCGAGACCAGTGCGGCCAACATGGAGAAACCCCGTCTCTACTCAAAATACAAAAATTAGCCGGATGTGGTGGTGTGCGCCTGTAATCCCAGCCACTGAAGAAGAATCACTGGAATCCGGGAGGCAGAGGTTGCAGTGAGCCGAGGGAGTGCCACTGCACCCCCGCCTGGGTGACAGACTGAGAGAGACTCAGTCCCTCCCTACCAAAAAAGAAAGAAAGAAAGAAAGAAAGAAAGAAAGAAAGAAAGAAAGAAAGAAAGAAAAAAAAAAAAAAAAAAGAAAAAAGAAAAAAAAAACACAGGGACCGCCACCGGGCGCAGTGGCTCACACATGTAATCCCAGCACTTTGGGAGGCCGAGGTGGGCGGATCACCTGAGGTCAGGAGTTCAAGAGCAGCCTGGCCCACATGGTGAAACTCCGTCTCTACTAACATAGAAACATCTTCGGAGCATGATGGTGGGTGCCTGTAATCCCAGCTGCTCAGGAGGCTGAGACGGGAGAATCGCTTGAACCTGGGAGACGGTGGTTGCAGTGAGCCGAATCGCACCACCGCACTCCAGGCTGGGTGGCTGAGTGAGACTCTGTCTTAAAACAACAACAACAACAGCAGCAAAAAAAAAATAGCAAACGCACAAAAAAAGAACAGGCCAAAATACTCCATTGTCACTGAACGTTCCGCCACCAGACCGGAAACCCCCTGACTCAGGTCAAGGAGGTGGTGTTTCCTTCTCTCTGTCTCTGTCTCTGTCTCTCTCTCTCTCTCTCTCTCTCTCTCTCTCTCTCTCTCTCTCCCTCCCCCCCCCCAACTTTTATGTCTTGTTCAAGCAGACATGTGCAAGATTGTTACACAAGTAAACTTCTGACTGGGGGGTTCAGTGTGCAGATGATTTCATCACCCGGATAACTCAGCGCAGTACCCGACAGTTTTCGTGGTTTGGTTTTTTGTTTTGTTTTGTTTTGTTTTGTTTTTCCCTGAAGATGTCTCTCCTTCCACACCTCCTCCCTCAAGTAGGCTCCCGCCTCCCTGGTCCCCCTCGTTCTGCCCACGAGTTCTCATTATTTAGTTCCCAGTTATAGATGAGAACACGCGGTCTTTAGCTGATCGTTGCTTTCATCTTCGGCGGTGGCGGTGAAAGAGGCATGACACGAAATCGACCCTTAGGACGCTCCCCTCCGTCCACACCCCACACCCCCTCCCCACACACACCCTCATTCCTGCCCCCCCTCCTCAAACCCAAGACAGGAAGAAAGGCAGATATTAAAGTCAGAGGTCAGCCTCCAAGACGGTGGAGGCAAGGGATCTGAAAGGGTGAGCAAGCGATAGGGGTCGGGGGATGTCGTGGCCGAGCTAGCAAAAATAGGGGACCGACTTTCCAGCCCCAGCACACCCCCAATCCTCAACCGCAGCTAGCCTCTGGGTGGGGTTGCGCCTGTAAAAGCTTCTGAATGGAGAGAAGCCCAAGGCTATGGAAGGCATCAGCTCCAAGTCCGGGAAGGGAACAGGGCTTTGTGCATTGGAATGGGGCTTTAGAAGGCGGTGCTGCGGTTTCCAAAGCGACACGCCTCGCCTCGCCTCGCCTCGCCTCGCCCCGCCCCGCCTCGCCCAGAGCGAAACTCCGTCTCAAAAAAATAATAATAATTTTAAGATAATAATAATACTAAAAAATAAATAAATAAATAAATAAATAAATAAGAAATAAATAGTTAGTACAGCGGTCGTGGTCGTGAATCATTCCCCGGAGTCCAGGCGCAGTGGCTCACGCCCGTCACGCGAGCACTTTGGGACGCCGGGGCAGAAGGGTTGCAACAACATGATGAGACCCTGTCTGTGCAAAAACAGTTGAAAAGGAAGGCCGGGCGCGGCGGCTGACGCCTGCCGTCCCAGCACTTTGGGAGGCCGGGGAGGGAGAATCACCTGAGGTCGGGAGTTGGAGACCAGCCTGACCAACATGGAGAAGCCCCGTCTCTAGTAAAAATACAAAATCAACCAGACGTGGTGGTGCATACCTGCAACCCGAGCTACTACTCGGGAGGCAGACTCAGGAGAATCTCTTGAACCCGGGAGGCAGAAGTTGCGGTGAGCCGAGATCCGCGCCATTGCACTCCAGTCTGGGCAACAAGAGCGAAACTCTGTCTCGGGAAAAAGAAAAATAAAACAATAAAAATTGAAAATCATCTGGGCACAGTGGCGCATGCCCCGTGGTCCCAGGCACTACACTCTGGAGGCTGAGGTGGAAGGATCGCTTGAGTCCAGGAGCGTCCACACTGCAGTGAGTTTGGTTTTGATGGCACCACTGCCAGGGTGACAGAGTGAGACGCCGTCTGTAAATCAGTCAAGCAATCAATCAGATCACTGCAAGGAGCTCTCTATGTCTTACTTTCAATAGGTGTCTCTTCAGGCCAAGCAGGCATGGTGCCTCACGCCAGTAATCCCAGCACTTTGGGAGGCCGAGGTGGGATGAAAGAAGGAAGGAAGGAAGGAAGGAAGGAAGGAAGGAAGGAAGGAAGGAAGGAAGGAAGGACAGACAGAACAAAAAGTTTTACAACCCTTTTTTTCATAGTGTCAGGAATTTACAGATAATACAAGTAGTTTAGGTCAGGGGCCGATGTTATTAGTATTACTTTTTTTTTTTTTTTTTTAACTCCTACGGCCTGGTGGTGGTGCCAAGGTTGTCTGGCTATTTATCTGACTTTTGTTTGTTTCTAACGTTTTGCTTTCTCTCTTTCCTCCTGTCTTGTGAACTAGGCAAGGTGGGGGGAGGAGGGCAGCAGGAGCAGTAGAGGTCTCCTTCCTCATCCCCCACTTTGAGAATTTTCACTAATTAGTGGGCGGGTTCCCTTTCATTTTTACTTTTTGGGTCTTTTAGCGAGACAGAGTGATAGCGTTTTATGTAATACACTTGTGTGGAAGTTTTCTGACGAGCCATGGTAGCTACAAAACCTTTTATCATTGGAAGGAGCAAGTGTAATACACAGGGGCGCAGCAAGCAAGTAAGTTTCTTTTTTTTTTTTTTTTTTGAGACCGAGTCTCGCTCTGTCACCCAGGCTGGAGTGCTGTGGCCGGATCTCAGCTCACTGCAAGCTCCGCCTCCCGGGTTCACGCCATTCTCCTGCCTCAGCCTCCTGAGTAGCTGGGACTACAGGCGCCCGCCACCTCACCCGGCTAGTTTTTTTGTATTTTTTAGTAGAGACAGGGTTTCACCGTGTTAGCCAGGATGGTCTCGATCTCCTGACCTCGTGATCCGCCCGTCTCGGCCTCCCAAAGTGCTGGGATGACAGGCTTGAGCCACCGCGCCCGGCCAGCAAGTTTCTATTACAAGTAATACACTTACAGTGAGGGTTTTACATTTTCTACAGCTGGAAACTCTTTTCTAAATGAAGACCTAGGATCAAACCTGTGTTAAACCTGAACAGGCACATGTACTAACTTTGTCATGTCTTAAGCAGGTTAGTTTTTAACTGGGCCTTAAAACCTTTTTTTAGCAAGTAAAACAGTATTTTTTAATCAGAGAAGTTTTTACGAGCCCGACGCTTGAACTTGCGGCGTCTGTTTGGGGAAAGAGTTGGTTAAAGTCATGTTATCTTGAGGCATTAACCCTTCTGCTTCTCCAGGCCATTGGTCTCTTACGTTAGCCCTTCTATCAACATAACATGAAGAAACATCTAGGCTGCCAGCAATGTTTTCAGCCTACTGAGGAAATAGGTTTTTTTCTGTTTTTTTATTTTTATTTTTTAAATTTTTGGCTAAAGGAGGAGGTTCTGGTAACTTCTGGTTTATATGTTTAAAGAATGACTGAAAGACCTTGCGATCGTTGCTGGGCTGGACGGGTCTGGGTTTCCTAAGCAGTACGTGTACAGTGGGGACACCTTACATAGGTGTTTCTTCTAGCATGGTTATGGGTGGGGGGTGGGGTGGGGTGGTAACAACAACAAAGCAATGTATAGCATATTCATATCCAGCAAGGACGAAAGAGGTCCTCACCTGGGAAAAAGGTTGAATACAGCGACAGAACAATAGGAAAACAGTTAGTATTCTAGGAAAACTATCTGTCTTAAGATTTTTAACTACATTGACTTGCTTGATGAGTCCTCAAGCTTCGGCCGTGCATAGACTAGTCAGCTGCCGGTGTGTGACTAGAGCAGGGCTTGTGGTCCTCAGCAGCAGCTTGGAGCTTGGTCTCGTCTCAGGATCAGCCGGGCTGGATGATCTGCGCCCTGTTAGCCGGTCCACTTGTCCTGAGCTGTCGGTGTTAGCTGACTGTGGTGGATCCAAGACGCAACACCTGCAACTTTAACAGCAGTGGGAGTGGACAAGGTTACAGTATAGGGCTCATCCTATATGGGTTGTAGAAAAATTAGGTTTTACTTTAAACAGAGTCCCTAGATTTAAATGGGTGTCAGGCTTATAGGCATTATTTTTCTTTATTTAATTATGAACACTTCGTATGGCTATTTTGAAAGGCTGCATTTGCCTTTTAAAGGTTAATTTCTTTAGTTTCCGGAGGTCACCTTTTATTTGACCTACGATTTGCGGGTGGCCAACTGAACACAATCTTACAGGGCAGATACCTAGTTTGTTTGGTAGGGGTGCACCTGACTCGGAGGAGGACCGTAGGCAAAAACCTGATTTTATCTTAAGTGAATTTCCTGGCATATATCTATATATCTATCTATATCTATATCTATATCTGTATCTGTGTGTGTGTGTGTGTGTGTGTGTGTGTGTGTGTGTGTGTGTGTGTATATATATACATCTATCTATCTATCTATCTATCTATCTATCTATCTATATCTATATGGCAACCCTTTTTTTTTCGTTTTGTTTTTTGGTCGCCAGTAGCTGCTCGCTCGAGTGTCCAGTTCATGCGTTCCACCTTTTGTTGAACTTTGTGGCCGATAGGCTGCGTGTAACCTCTGTTGTATTGTTAACAGTCTTGTTAAATCTTGCACTATTCCAGCTACAGCTACAAATGCTGGCCTATTGTCTGACTTTAAAATCAGAGGTAGTCTTAAACCTGGGGATAATGTCTTTTAACAGTACTTTAGTCACTTCTTGTACTTTTTCTGTCCTGGTGGGGAAAACTGTAACTTACCCTGAAAAGGTGCAAACAAGCACTAGCCTCCAGCAGGGGGCAGTCCTGTAAAGTCTATAAGCAAGTTTTCACAAGGTATGGCTCTTTTTCCTGTTTCAGTTTCTTAGAGGAGGAGTTCCCCCCTCCCCCCATCCCCACCCCCACTCCGCCCCTTTGTCACTGTATCTAGTGGCTGAGCCTTCAGTGAGAAATTGGAATCCAGATACGGCAGAGTCTTGCTGTTTGTAACTTCTAATGTGACCATGGGCTCCTGGGAGCCTAATGAGAAGGTGCCTAGTCTGCCCTAGTCTTTACATTCTTCAGCTCCCGTCAGCCTGATCAGATGAGTGTCTGGTTCCTCCAAGGTGCAGCAGCCCTTGGCCGATGGCCTCTTTGTCTTGCGGCCTTGGCCATTTCCTGTATTGCCTTCTGAACATTTACCCTTCTAGAGTCTTTTTTTTTTTTTTCCATCTCGCACATTAATCTCTCTCTAGCCTTGTCCGGCTCTGGAATCCTTGCCTAACTTGACTTCGGTCATGTCTACATCCACGTCCGCGGCCTCTCACAATGCTGCTTCCCCCCCCCGCGTTCTCACGCTCCTACGGCCAGCTGGTGGGGCCCGAGAAACGGCACGGGCCCTGCCCCCGCCCACGCACTGCTGTCTGTCTCTCCTGTTTTCTTTTGATTCTCTATCTTTACACTTGCTTTTAGTCTTTCTTTTTCTTTTGCTCTTTTCCCTCTTTTCTAGAGTTTAACAGGCTCTTTTCTTTATACACTTGGAGGGTGAAACAGGCATACCGAGAGTCAGCGTAAATGTTTACAGTCTTACCCTCACCGAGTTCTAAGGCCCGGATTAAAGCAATGAGCCCAGCTTAACGACAGCGTCCAGGGTTACCACCGCATATTCTGCACATCTCTCCCCTCGTGGGTTGGTGAAGCTGTTCCCGTCCACGCATAGCTCCTAGTGTACTGATGCCCAAGGCTGGTCCCGGAGGTCAGATCTGCTAGAGTACACTGGAGTCCAACACCTCTACACAGTCATGCTCGACAGGGCTCTAGCTGTCGGGAGCAAGGCGGTGGGTTCAGGGTGTTCCCAGTTTAGTAGCTCAATGGTTGAAAAGGGCTGATAGATGAAAGTCTGTTGCCCACCCCCCTCCCCCCGGGATGTGGGCCTGGTCATTATAATAGACAGGTCCTCGTATCTCCCTGAGAGGCATTTACAGAGCTCGAGTAAGACCAGATCTGAGATGGCCCACTTGACTATCTCGACTTCTTTCCTTGGCCTCTGGAGGCTCCGATCCTTCCCTTCGAGGTGAGACCTGGGGCGTGTCAGCTCCTGAATCTCATTTCTGAGGGGGTTGTTGGCCTCGGTGAAGCGGGGTAGGCTGGGAAACATGGAGAAAGAATCTGTGTTATCTCTCGTGGCTCCCGTAAAAACTGGCTTCTCTTGCCGTTTCCTGGGACTCCCTTTTTAAAAAAACTCTGTGTCTGCCGGCGAAGCCGCTCTTACTTTTACTTTTGGCTATTTTGCACAAAGTTGTTAAACAGGGCTAAATTAACGCTGGCTTTGTCTATAATCTATTTCGCCGTGAGTCCATATAAAGGAATTTGATCTAGGTACACAGGCTGTCCTCCGACCCCGTCACCACCTGAACTACACGGCCAATTGTTCTCTGCCTGTAGTTCCTTCCGTGGGCCATCCAACAGCAGAAGAGGGCA
>NC_133415.1:37217500-37227500 GCF_049350105.2 Macaca mulatta | reverse complement strand
CGACCCGATGCGGAAGAGCGGGCCGGGACAAGACGAGACGCCGGGCGAGGCAGGCGGCCAAGCGGGGAGGGGGGGGCGCCGGGGGACGCCTCCGGCGCAGTCGACCGCCACCAGGACGCACGCGGGGGTCTCACCGCCAGCAGCCTCCGAGCACGAAGGCGGCCCCGCGTGGCACCTGGAGCGGCCGACCAGGCCTTCAGCGATCCCTGCGGCTCCCCCACCGCCACGCCCAGTCGCACGCGGCCAGAGCCCCCGGAGCCCGCTTCCCCCCAACACGCACCGCAAGGCCGACCCAAACCCTCCGGGCGCCCACCGGGCCGCCACCGACCTGGCCCCGAAGGCGCGCGCCGTGGGGGTACGCGGACACCGGGCCAACCAGCGTGGCCGGCGGCGGCGACGCCCCCAGAAGGCGGAGCCGGGTTCGGGCCCAGACGGGGCGGCCAACAGCATAAAAGCCGGTGAGCCGCTCGGGGAAGAGAGGATCGGCAGGCGGCGGACAGGGAAAAGGAGCACAAGGCAGGCAAGGAGCCAGGGGGCCACGGAGACGAGGGCACGGGGAACCCGCAGGGGGCTAACTCGGGCAAGCAACCCTCAGGCGCGGCCGGGCCACCAGGAAAACACGGCCACGGGATCCCACCGCCACAGACACGAGGGCGGTCCCGCAGCGCCCCGCCTGGGACGCCGAACGGCCCTTGGGCAGCCCACCGAGCAACCCCCTCACGAGCCCCGGGTCCCGCCACCGGCGGCCCCAAAGCAACCTCAGCCACAAGCCCAACACCAGGGGCCACATGTCGCCCGTCTCTCGTCCGTCCCGGACCCGGTCCCGCTCCGGGAGACCGGCGCGCCGCCCCGTGGGGACGGCTCGCTCCCCAAGGACCAGGCGGCCCCACACCCCGCGCCACGCGAACGCGGTCATCGGCAGCGGTCGCGGCTCGGCACGGGAGCGGGCGGAGAGCCGGCTCACAGCGGAGAGCGGCGTCGCGCGCCAGACGGAGTGCCACGCGCACCCGCCGCTCGCAGCAGCCTTCCCATCCGCTAGGACGTCGGGCCCGGCCCAGCGGGATCCTCCCCCAACTCGGAAGGGGGAGGCGCGGGCCACAGTAGACGACGAGCCGCGCGCTCGGCCCCCGCCGCGGGGTCCGGCGGAACCCTCACTGTCCCCCCACCTCATCCCATCGAGGCGGGGGCAGCGGAGGAGGAGGGTTCTCTGCAGGCGAGTCGCTACGGCAGCGCTACCACAACACAGAGAGAGGCGGCGAGCCGGGGGATCCGGTACCCCAAGGCACACCTCTCGGATCGCTAGAGAAGGCTTTCTCACCGAGGGTGGGTCACGCTCCCCACCCGCCAGTCGCCCCTCGTCGGGCCCGCAGAGGCGCTCAGGGACGCCTGGGGAAGGGAGGGGGCCTGCGGCGCGAGAAGAAACCTGCGGCAACCTGGAGCGTTTGCGGTCAGGGCAGGGGCCCGGCCGGCGCGCGTGCGCACAGCCCCCAAGGCCCCCCGCCGTCCACCCACCTCCTTTCTGTGAGGCAAGGCGCCTCCAGTTAACCCACACACGACCGATCGGAGGCAGAACGGCAGCCCCTCGGCGGCCGGCCGGCGCACGCGTGGCCGGCCCGAGCCCACCGCCACCGCTCACACGGCCCGCGCTCCCCCGCCAGAGGGGAGCACGGGACGTGCGCTCGCCAGACCAGGCGGCGCCCTTCCCCGCGTGGGAGGGGCGCGTCTCACTCAACCGCCTCGACCCGCACAGCCAACGAGCTCCCTCAGGACCCACGCGCGGACACCATGGCGGCGACCGGAGGAGGGGGCGCTGGGGGCGGGAGCGACACACCACCGCTCGGCCTCGGGCACCTGAGAGACAGCCCGGGGCGCTCCAGGAGCACCGCAAAGGCCCAGGCGGAGCCAGCGCTCGTGCAATACCCGAGAGGGCAGCACGGCGGGCCAGCGGGACAGCACCCCCACCGCCGCGGAGGGGGGCGGCCCACGAGGCGACGACCACAAGAGGCGAAAGCGAGGAGTGCCTGCTGCGTCAGAGGACCCCCGCTGACCCACGCCGGACGCCACGAGGCAGACGGCGGGGTCGGGACAGCGAGGTCGGGCCGGGTTCCGCACCCCAGTGCCTCCCAACGCACCGCCCGCAGGCGGGGATGGGAGACGGGGGAAACCCCGCGGGCGGGACGAGAAGAACGGGTCTCATTCACCACGAATGCCCGCCCCTCGCCCGTCGCGGCTCGGTCCCGGCCCGGGAGAGCGTGACATCACCACATCGATCAGGGAAAGCATCCCCGGAGCAGGGTCGGCCAGCCAGCCACAGCCTCCCCAGAGGCCAGCGAGCAGATCAGCCTGGCCATCCCCAGCTCCAGGACAGGGGCGGCAGACAACCCGGCAGAGACGAGGAATGCCTGACACGCACGGCACGGAGCCAGCGGGAGTGGGGTTGTCTCGGCCGCCCCAGGTGCCCGCAGCGGGGAGCGCACGGTGGCAGGGTAAGCCCGCGCCACCTTCCCCGCCGCCCCCAGGTGGGTCAGAGACCCGGACCCAAGGCGGCACCGGGAGCTGGGACGCTCGGATGCATGAGAGACCGGGCACACGGGCCCCAGCAGGCGGCTCAAGCACGAGCAGGGCCGGCTAGCCGGGTCACCGGGAGGCCGAAGACCCGCGACGCATCCAAGAGACCCAACCTCTCCAGCGACAGGTCGCCAGAGGACAGCGTGTCAGCAATAACCCGGTGGCCCAAAATGCCGGCTCGGAGTGAAACATATACCTCCCCAGGAGACAGGAGGTCGAGTCACCGACCACGCCGCCGGCCCAGGGAACCCGCGACACGGGCATCTGTCCCCAAAATCGCCACCATCGCAGCCAGACACGGAGCACCCAGGGCCCTCTGGTCGACCCCAGGACACACGCCGGAGCAGCGCCGGGCCAGGGACGTCCTCCCGGCCACCCGTGCCACGCAGGGGCCGGCCCGAGTCTCCAGAGCGAGACTCGGAAGCGTTTCCGGCCGTCCCCTCGTACGACCGGGACACACGAGGGACCGAAGGCCGGCCAGGTGTGACCTCTCGGGCCGCACGCGCGCTCAGGGAGCGCTCTCCGACTCCCCACGGGGACTTGCAAACAACAGGTCACGGCAGAGGGACCGCTCCCCGGCACCCGGGGGACGAGGCAGGACGGTCCCCGGCTCCCCACGGGGACTTGCAGAAAAAATTCGGCCGCTGCCTCAGACGGCCAGGATGCGCGCGGGCCCGCGACCGGGCCGGGAAGGGTGTCCCCAGCCTCCCACCCCAAGCCCGGTGGGTCCCCGCGGGTCGCGGGTCAGGCCTCGGGAGCCGCGGCGTGCTGGTCGACCAACCCCGGCAGCCCCACACCCGGCTCTGGCCCGAAAGCGCAGCGACAACCTCTCCCCACATAAGCCTGCACGCCTGAGCTCTGACTCACAAGTGACGCGCCAGAGCTCTGGCGCGACCGGGACAGCCCGGCTGACGACCGCGGTCTTTCCGGAGCTCTGCCTAGCTCACAGCGGGGACGGTCCCCTCCCTCGGCAGCTGCCACCGCAGCTCCGGAAGCCAAGGGAACGATATAAAAGCGGCCGCCAGATGGAGTCCGACAACCGTCGCGAACGTCACCAAGACAGATCCGGATGGCAGGCCGGCCCGCGGACCGCAAAACCGAAACCGTGAGTCGAGAGACGCTATCCCGAGGCCGAAAACGCAGCCCCTGTACCCCAACCCCACAGAAACGGTCCCCAAACCCTGTCTCTGCATGGACCGCGACACAGTCAGAAGACAACCCACGGCGTGTGGATGTTCGGAGAGGCATCTCGGTGGGAGAAACAACAAGCAAGGACTCGGTCGCGGGTCGTTGAGGACACAGGGAGACACAGAATGCGTAGGCTCTTCCTGAATCCAGACAGAGAAGGAGGGAGGGAGGGAGGGAGGGAGGGAGGGAGGGAGGGAGGAAAGGCAGGCAGGCAGGCAGGCAGGCAAACATAAAGAAGGAAACAGAGAAAGAAAGAAAGGAAGGAAAACCTAAAGGAGAGAAAGAAAGAAAAGAGAAGAAAAGAGAAGACAAATATTAATATAAGTATTTCCATTTGTATATAGGTATAACATATAAAACTACATTAAAATAGAAAAAAATTTATATGCATACACATGAATGAACAGATAAAAATGAATAAACAAAAAATAAGATAACATAACATAAGCAAATAGGCCAGGCGCGGTGGCTGACGCCTGTGATCCCAGCACTTTCAGAGGCTGGGGGAGAGAGAGAGAAAAAAAATGAAAGAAAGAAAGAAAGAAAGAAAGAAAGAAAGAAAGAAAGAAAGAAAGAAAGAAAGAAAGAGAGAGAGAGAGAGAGAGAGAGAAAGAAAGAAAGAAAGAAAGAAAGAAAGGAAGAAAGAAAGAAAGAGAGAGAGAAAGAAAGACAGAAAGAAAGAAAGAAGAAAGAGAGAGAGAGAGGGAGAAAGACAGCGAGAAAGAAAGACGAGAGAAGAAAGAAAAAAAAAGAAAGAGGAAAGACAGGAAGAAAGACAAAGCAAGAAAGCAAGAAAACAAGACAGCAAGAAAGCACGACAGAAAGAGAGAAAGAGACAGAAAGAAAAAGCAAGAAAGCAGCAGAGAGAGAGAGAGAGAGAGAGAGAGAGAGAGAGAGAGAGGCGCGAGGCGAGGCGAGGCGAGGCGAGGCGAATCTACCTGCTTTCACTACATGTGGGGAGAATCAGGAAAGCCCCCACTAACAACAAGGCCTGAAGTGGAGCTGCCATCTGTGAAATCCGAGCAGAAGAGTCCACACGGGTTAAAGACACGAAGAAAGACAGGGAAACAACTGCTCAAAGAGAAGAACAATCTGGCCCAGCCAGGGTCTGTCTCCTGAAGTTGTGTGGGCAACGAGGGAGTGGGACGGAGGGAGGGAGTGGGACGGAGGGAGGGAGGGCCTCCGAGGCTCGTGTCAAACAATAAATGATAATAAAATAAAAGGAAGTTAAAAAAAAAAATTGCGCATCATTCGTAGCATCACTGACGCCTCGAAAGGCGAGAGGCATGTGTTTATGTCACTGTGGGACTGTTTTCTTTTTTCTTTTCTCTTTTTCTTCCCTCTCTTCCCGGAAACTCACTTTTTAATTATTTCATTTTCCTTTTCTTTTTTTTTTTTTAATTTTTAATTTTACTTTCATTTTTACTTTTATTTTTAATTGCTTGAGAGGTTGTCTCCCTCTCTCGCCCAGGCTGGTGTACAGTGGCGCGATCTCGGCTCACTGCAACCTCCGCCTCCCAGGTTCAAGTGATTCTCCTGCCTCAGCTCGGCCTCCCGAGTAGCTGAGATTACAGAGGCGCACGACCATGCCCGGCTAATTTTTGGTATTTTGACTAGAGACGGACGGGGTTTCACCATACTGGCCCTGCTCGTCTGACCACCTCGTGATCCAGCGATCCACCACCCTCGGCGTCCCAAAGTGCTGGGATGACAGGCTTGAGCCACCGCGCCGGGCCTAGTTATTCCTTTTATTTTATTTCTAATTTTTAATTGTACGTATGCACGTATGCATGTATGTATGTATGTATGTATGTATGTATGTATGCATGCATGCATGTATCTATCCTTTTCTTTTTTTTTGAGACGGACAGAGAGAGACAGTGAGAAACAGAGAGAGAGAGAGAGAGACAGACAGACAGACAGAGAGAGAGAGAGAGAAACAGACGGGGGGGGAGAGAGAGAGAGAGAGAGAGAGAGAGAGAGAGAGAGACCAACAGACAGAAGGACAGGCAGAGAAAGAGAGTAAGACAGAAGACAGACACAGGGAGAGAGACAAGCGGGGGGGGGGGGAGAGAGAGAGAGAGAGAGAGAGAGAGAGAGAGCTCCCAGACATCACGAAGCCGTTTCAATGACATATTCTCTCTGGTCTTTGTCTGGGGATATTCAGTTTTTCAACGTAGGCCTCAAGGGCTCCCAGATGTCCCTTTCGAATCTCTACAAAGAGAGTGTCTCCAACCTGCCTAATCAAAACAAAGGTGTAACCCTTTAGGATGAGTCCACACATCGCAAAGCAGTTTCTCAAATACATTCTTTCTAATTTTCATCTGGGAATATTAGGTGATTCACCATAGGCCTAAAGGGACTCCCAAAAATCCATTCAGAGAGACTGCCCAAAAAAAGTGTTTCTAACCTGATGAATCCAAAGAATGGTGTATCGCTAAGAGATCAATCTACGCATCACAAATCAATGTGACAGATAGCCTCTCTCTGGTTTTAATCTGTGGATAGTCTGCTTTCCAACGTAGGCCTCAATGGGTTTCCAAATGTCCCCTCACAGATTCTACGGAAAGCGTGTTTCCAACCTCCTGGTTCAAAAGAATTATCCGTTCGAGGTGAATCCACACGTCAAAAAGCAGTTTCACCAGCAGCAGTTTTTCTCCTTTTCCTCTGGGGATGTTCACTTTCACCAGGAGCCACAAAGGGCTCCCAAATGTCCCTTCGAAGATTCTGCAAAGAACTGCTTCCAATCGGCCGCGTGCAGCGGCTCACGCCTGTCATCCCAGCATTTTGGGAGGCAGAGGCGGGTGGATCACCTGAGGTCAGGAGTTCGAGACCAGCCTGGCCAAAACGGTGAAACCCCATCTCTACCAAGAACACAAAAAATTTGCCGGGCTTGGTAGCGGGTGCCTGTGATCCCAACTACTTGGGAGGCTGAGGCAGGAGAATCCCTTCAACTGGAAGGCAGAGGTTGCAGTGAGCCGAGATGGTGTCACTGCACTCCAGCCTGGGGGACAGAGTGAGAGTCTGTCTTAAAAAAAATAAAAACATTAAGAAAAAAATACTACTACTACAACAACAACAACAACAACAACAACAACAACAACAACAACAAAATGCTTCCAATCTGCTGAATCAACAGAAAGGTTTAACTCAGTAAGAGGAATCTACACATCGCTAAAAAGCAGTTTTACAGATAGCTTCTTGTTAGTTTTTATCTACAGTTTCCTGGTTTTCACCCTAGGCCTCGAATAGCTCCCAAATGTCCTTTTGCAGATTCTACAAAAGGGCCGCTTCCAACCTGGTATATCAAAAGAAAGGTTTCACTCTGTGAGATGAATCCACACACGACAAAGCAGTTTCAGAGACAGCTTCTTTCTAGTTTTTATTTGGGGATATTCGGTTTTTCACACTAGGCCTCAGTGGGCTCCCAAAGGTATACTCGCGGATTCTACAGAAAGAGTGCTTCAAACCTCCTCAATCAAAAATTAGTTGTAATTCGGTGCCATGAATCCACACATCACAAAGCGGTATCATAGAGAGCTTCTTTCTATTTCTCTGGTGGGGATACTCGGTTTTTCACAACAGGCCCCAGTGGGCTCCCAAATGTCCATTCTGCTTCCAAACTGCTGAATCCAAAGGCAGTTTTAACTCGGTATGATGAATCCACACGTCACAAAGCTGTTTCATGAAGACCTTCTCTCTCGTTTTTATCTGAAAACATAAGATTTTTTCACCATACGACACAAGGGTCTCCGAAATGTACACAGACAGATTCAACAAAAAAACCCTTCCAACCTGCTGAGTAAAAAGAAAGGTTTAACTCTGCGAGACGAATACACACACGACAAAGCAGCTTCACAGAGAATGGTGTTTTTTGTTTGTTTGTTTGCTTGCTTGCTTGCTTGCTTGCTTGCTTTTTGGTTTGTTTTCTTGGTTTTTTTTTTTTTTTTTTTTTTTTTTTTGGAGACGCACTTTCGCTCTTGTTGCTCAGACTGGAGCGCAATGGCGCCATCTCGCCTCACTGCGACCTCCGCCTCCCAGGTTCAAGCAATTCTCCTGCCTCCGTTTCCCTTCCCGAGTAGCTGGGATTACAGGCATGTGCCACCACGCCCGGCTAATTTTGTATTTTCAGTAGAGACGGGGTTTCTCCATGTGGGTCAGTCTGGTCTCGAACTGCCGACCTCAGGTGATCTGCCAGCCTCGGCCTCCCAAAGTGCTGGGATGACAGGCGTGAGCCACCGCGCCCGTACAATTGTATTGTATCGTATTGTATTGTATTTACATTGATTGATTGATTGATTGATGCTGCCTGATCAAAGGTCACTCAGGCCCAGTCGTCAAAGTGGCGATTTCCTAGGCAACAAGGAAGGGGGGAGCTTGGAGGTGGGGGCGGGGGCGGTGGAGAAGACACAGTTGCCCCAGGCTGTGCGCAGGCGGCCTGAGCTTCCTTCCTCTGTTGAGGCCTCCATTTTCAGAGTAACAGTGGCCGCTAGGTGATGCCCGACGTCTGCCAATGAGACTGTCAGCCCGGAATGAATTGGGATCGCCTGGAGGGGGAGGCGGGAGGGGGAAGGATGGAGGCCCCCACAGCACAGTGGGTCACCGCGCCCTTCCAGGCGATCCCCACAACTAATCGACCAGGGCCCCTGGGGGCACACAGCCTAAGACCCCAGCCATCGGATCATCTGGAACTTCTGTCCGAAGACGAGAGACGAGAGACCGACTGGAAATTCTCTCGGTCAAGGTCCAAACGTAAAAGAATCACTGACACAGACACCAGGACTAACTAAGACAATTTGTAAAAGTTTCCGTGTTTTGGGTGAATCCGCGTATTTCTGGATCACAAAATTACTGATTTTGAACATTGCGGTTTTTCCACTCCTTACGTGTACGGTCCTGTGATAGACAGACCAGGGGACTCCTCAGCTCAGAGTCCATGAGGCCAGAAGCTGACATCCTAAATTTCTATGTAGAATGAATTTCAGCAAGCCAGCCAAACACTCTGCCGTAAAACTGTCCGGAAGACAAGCGGTGGTGTTTCGGGGGCGGATTTGGGGGGGGGGGGGGAGCCGGGTGCGGTACGCTCACGCCTGTCATCCCCGCACTTTGGGAGGCCGAGGGCAGGCGGATCCCTCGAGATGGTGGCCATTGCACTCCAGCGTGGGCAACAAGAGCGAAAACTCCGTCCAAAACAAGAACAACAACAGAAACGTGAAGTGCCGTCTGCTGTTCTTTTTGCTTCCCACCCCGAGAAGAACAGAATACAGCTGTTGTCTCCCTGCCCGCCTGCCTGCCTGCCTGCCTGCCTGCCTGCCTGTCTGCGTGCCTGTCTGTCTGTCTGTCTGTCTGTCTGTCTGTCTGTGACAGGGTCTCGCTCTGTCTTTCGCCCAGACTGGAGTGCAGTGACACCATTGTGGCTCACTGCAGCCTCAACTTCCCCGGGGTTAGGGGATTCTTCTAAGGGATCCTACGGCCTCGGCCTCCCAAAGTGTTGGGGTTACAGGCGTGAGCCATCAGCACCCGGCCTGAGTTCATACATCTGGTCTCACTACGCCTTAACCACACGCCCGTGAAGCACTCAAGTCAAGAGAGAGTCGGCAAGAGACTTTCAGCATTCTCTCCCAAAACCAGTGAGGTGGATGGCGGCCCTGTGTTTCCCAAGCTCCTGTGGTTTTAAGTGGCCACGCGTAGAGGATAGATAGATTTAAAATGTTTCCAGAGAGGCGCAAGCCACAGTCATTCAGGACATCCGAGCGCGAGATGGGGTTTCTGACAGCGACTTAAGGGCCAGGGAGGGCCAGAGTCTGCCGAGGCCCTCGTTCCAGTGGTGGGGCCGATGGAACCCAAGGCTGAGGGAGCCAGCAGTCCGCACAGAGAGAGCTCCAGCCCTAGGCCCCACCGTGCAGACCGACTCAGAAGGAAGAGAGTCCCTCATCCTACATACGTCACATCCCTCCACTGAACTTGGGAGCGGATCCGTTTTCCAAACATGAGGTGACTCTCGGTTCGAAATGGATCACAAGGGGCCGGGCTTTCCAGAGTCGGCATGATAAAGCAGTCATTCTGTGGCACAGAACGAGGTGTGGCTCTTATCTAGACTCCGCAGTGAAAGCCAGTGAAACAGGGCGAAACCCCGTGTCTACTAAAAATTAAAAGAGGAGCCGGGCATGGTGCCGCTTGAAGGCAGGAGAATCGCTGGAACCCGGGAGGCAGAGGTTGCAGTGAGCTGAGATCACACCACTGC
>NC_133415.1:37202500-37212500 GCF_049350105.2 Macaca mulatta | reverse complement strand
ACGGGGTTTCACCACGTGGGCCAGGCTGGTCTTGAACTCCTGACCTCCTGATCCGCCCGCCTCGGCTTCCCAAAGTGCTGGGGTGACAGACGTGAGCCACCGCGTTCAGCCCCTACGGTGCCATTGCTTGGAAATCACTCGTGGGAACACACACTTATGGGTCACGTGTGAAGAATTTTCCTTTGTCTATTTTTTTTCCCCTTTTTTTCGTGTGTGTGTGTGTGTGTGTGTGTGTGTGTGTGTGTGTGTGTGTGCGTGCGTGTGCGCGCGCGGTGGGACGGAGTTTCGCTCTTGCTGCCCAGGCTGGAGTGCAATGGCGCGATCTCGGCTCACTGCAACCTCCGCTTGCCAGGTTCCAGCGATTCTCCTGCGTCTGCCTCCCGAGTAGCTGGGATTACAGGCCTGCGCCCCCATGCCCGGCTAATTTTGTATTTTTAGTAGAGACGGGGTTTCTTCATGTGGGTCAGGCTGGCCTCGAACTCCCGACCTCAGGTGATCCACCCGCCTCGGCCTTCCAAAATGCTGGGATGACGGGCATGAGCCACCGTGCCCGGCCTTAGCCGTTTATTTTAAAGTCGAGGAGCTTATCAGGGAAATACGAGAAGTTTGGACATCACAGGTGACAGAGAGAAAGGTCTGCAAATGGCCCTTCCATCCAAGTGGGGACCCGGCCTCGATCTCCCGAAATCATGCACCCAGTGGGGAAGCCCGGCAAGGCCCGTCTGTGTAGATTCCTCTCGGCCTCTCTAAGCACGCACTTCTCACTTTGGTGGAAGGGGCAGGGCCCTCTCTGGGACGGGGGAATCTGACAGACAAAGAGACAGACGTAGAAAAAGAGAGATCGACAGACAGAGACAGAGAGAAACGGACAGAAAGAGCGAGAGAGCGAGAGAGCGAGAGCGAGAGCGAGAGAGAGAGAGAAACAGACTAGACAGGGAGGGGGAGAGAGGGAGAGAGACAGACAGAGACAGACAGACAGGCAAAAAAGAGAGTAAGACAGAAGACAGACACAGTGAGTGAGAGACACAGGTAGAGAGAGAGAGAGAGAGAGAGAGAGAGAGAGAGAGACAGAGAGACAGAGAGAAAGAGAGGGACAGGCAGACAGATAAAGAGAGTGACAGAGAAAGACATAGACGGACAGTGAGAGACAGAGAGAAAGAGACAGAGAGAGAGAGAGAGAGAGAGAGAGAGAGAGAGAGAGAGAGGCAGACAGACAGACAGGCAAAGAAAGAGAGTAAGACAGAAGACAGACACAGTGAGAGAGACAGGAAAGACAGAAACGGACAGAGAGAGACAGAGAGGAACAGACAGAAAGAGAGAGGGTCCTAGCCCAATAGCGATACAGTGCCATTTCTTTCATTTCCTCTTTCTTTCCTTCTTTCTTTCTTTCTTTCTTTCTTTCTTTCTTTCTTTCTTTCTTCTTTTTTTATTTTTTTATTTTTTTGAGACGGAGTCTTGCTCTGTCACCCAGGCTGGAGTGCAGTGGCGCGATCGCAGCTCCCTGCAACCTCCGCCTCCCGGGTTCACACCATTCTCCGGCCTCAACCTCCCGAGTAGCTGGGACTACAGGCGCCGGCCACTACACCCAGATAATTCGTTTGTTTTTTTTGGAGAGACGGGGTTTCACCATGTTAGCCAGGATGGTCTCGATCTCCTGACCTGGCGATCCGCCCGCCTCAGCCTCCCAAAGTACTAGGATGACAGACGTGAGCCACTGCGTTCAGTCTACAGTGCCGTATCTCAGAAATCACTCACAGGAACAGACACTTACAGGTCATGTGTAGAGTTTCTTTTTTTGTTTTGTTTTGTTTTGTTTTGTTTTGTTCCGTTTTGTTTTGTTTTGCACGAGGAGGTGGCGGGATGGAGTTTCGCTCTTGCGTCCCAGGATGGAGTGAAATGGCAGAGGGGACTCAGGGAGTCAACCTATGGCAGAGATGGCACGTCATTCAGAGCGTAACGTCCACAGCGAAAGGTGGTAGGGCCGGCACTTTTAAAGGCTGAAATCCCGGCGGCTCAGGCCTGTCGTCCTCGCACTTTGGGAGGCCCAGGAGAACGGATCACTTGAGGTCAGGAGTTCGAGACCAGTGCGGCCAACATGGAGAAACCCCGTCTCTACTCAAAATACAAAAATTAGCCGGATGTGGTGGTGTGCGCCTGTAATCCCAGCCACTGAAGAAGAATCACTGGAATCCGGGAGGCAGAGGTTGCAGTGAGCCGAGGGAGTGCCACTGCACCCCCGCCTGGGTGACAGACTGAGAGAGACTCAGTCCCTCCCTACCAAAAAAGAAAGAAAGAAAGAAAGAAAGAAAGAAAGAAAGAAAGAAAGAAAGAAAGAAAAAAAAAAAAAAAAAAGAAAAAAGAAAAAAAAAACACAGGGACCGCCACCGGGCGCAGTGGCTCACACATGTAATCCCAGCACTTTGGGAGGCCGAGGTGGGCGGATCACCTGAGGTCAGGAGTTCAAGAGCAGCCTGGCCCACATGGTGAAACTCCGTCTCTACTAACATAGAAACATCTTCGGAGCATGATGGTGGGTGCCTGTAATCCCAGCTGCTCAGGAGGCTGAGACGGGAGAATCGCTTGAACCTGGGAGACGGTGGTTGCAGTGAGCCGAATCGCACCACCGCACTCCAGGCTGGGTGGCTGAGTGAGACTCTGTCTTAAAACAACAACAACAACAGCAGCAAAAAAAAAATAGCAAACGCACAAAAAAAGAACAGGCCAAAATACTCCATTGTCACTGAACGTTCCGCCACCAGACCGGAAACCCCCTGACTCAGGTCAAGGAGGTGGTGTTTCCTTCTCTCTGTCTCTGTCTCTGTCTCTCTCTCTCTCTCTCTCTCTCTCTCTCTCTCTCTCTCTCTCCCTCCCCCCCCCCAACTTTTATGTCTTGTTCAAGCAGACATGTGCAAGATTGTTACACAAGTAAACTTCTGACTGGGGGGTTCAGTGTGCAGATGATTTCATCACCCGGATAACTCAGCGCAGTACCCGACAGTTTTCGTGGTTTGGTTTTTTGTTTTGTTTTGTTTTGTTTTGTTTTTCCCTGAAGATGTCTCTCCTTCCACACCTCCTCCCTCAAGTAGGCTCCCGCCTCCCTGGTCCCCCTCGTTCTGCCCACGAGTTCTCATTATTTAGTTCCCAGTTATAGATGAGAACACGCGGTCTTTAGCTGATCGTTGCTTTCATCTTCGGCGGTGGCGGTGAAAGAGGCATGACACGAAATCGACCCTTAGGACGCTCCCCTCCGTCCACACCCCACACCCCCTCCCCACACACACCCTCATTCCTGCCCCCCCTCCTCAAACCCAAGACAGGAAGAAAGGCAGATATTAAAGTCAGAGGTCAGCCTCCAAGACGGTGGAGGCAAGGGATCTGAAAGGGTGAGCAAGCGATAGGGGTCGGGGGATGTCGTGGCCGAGCTAGCAAAAATAGGGGACCGACTTTCCAGCCCCAGCACACCCCCAATCCTCAACCGCAGCTAGCCTCTGGGTGGGGTTGCGCCTGTAAAAGCTTCTGAATGGAGAGAAGCCCAAGGCTATGGAAGGCATCAGCTCCAAGTCCGGGAAGGGAACAGGGCTTTGTGCATTGGAATGGGGCTTTAGAAGGCGGTGCTGCGGTTTCCAAAGCGACACGCCTCGCCTCGCCTCGCCTCGCCTCGCCCCGCCCCGCCTCGCCCAGAGCGAAACTCCGTCTCAAAAAAATAATAATAATTTTAAGATAATAATAATACTAAAAAATAAATAAATAAATAAATAAATAAATAAGAAATAAATAGTTAGTACAGCGGTCGTGGTCGTGAATCATTCCCCGGAGTCCAGGCGCAGTGGCTCACGCCCGTCACGCGAGCACTTTGGGACGCCGGGGCAGAAGGGTTGCAACAACATGATGAGACCCTGTCTGTGCAAAAACAGTTGAAAAGGAAGGCCGGGCGCGGCGGCTGACGCCTGCCGTCCCAGCACTTTGGGAGGCCGGGGAGGGAGAATCACCTGAGGTCGGGAGTTGGAGACCAGCCTGACCAACATGGAGAAGCCCCGTCTCTAGTAAAAATACAAAATCAACCAGACGTGGTGGTGCATACCTGCAACCCGAGCTACTACTCGGGAGGCAGACTCAGGAGAATCTCTTGAACCCGGGAGGCAGAAGTTGCGGTGAGCCGAGATCCGCGCCATTGCACTCCAGTCTGGGCAACAAGAGCGAAACTCTGTCTCGGGAAAAAGAAAAATAAAACAATAAAAATTGAAAATCATCTGGGCACAGTGGCGCATGCCCCGTGGTCCCAGGCACTACACTCTGGAGGCTGAGGTGGAAGGATCGCTTGAGTCCAGGAGCGTCCACACTGCAGTGAGTTTGGTTTTGATGGCACCACTGCCAGGGTGACAGAGTGAGACGCCGTCTGTAAATCAGTCAAGCAATCAATCAGATCACTGCAAGGAGCTCTCTATGTCTTACTTTCAATAGGTGTCTCTTCAGGCCAAGCAGGCATGGTGCCTCACGCCAGTAATCCCAGCACTTTGGGAGGCCGAGGTGGGATGAAAGAAGGAAGGAAGGAAGGAAGGAAGGAAGGAAGGAAGGAAGGAAGGAAGGAAGGAAGGACAGACAGAACAAAAAGTTTTACAACCCTTTTTTTCATAGTGTCAGGAATTTACAGATAATACAAGTAGTTTAGGTCAGGGGCCGATGTTATTAGTATTACTTTTTTTTTTTTTTTTTTAACTCCTACGGCCTGGTGGTGGTGCCAAGGTTGTCTGGCTATTTATCTGACTTTTGTTTGTTTCTAACGTTTTGCTTTCTCTCTTTCCTCCTGTCTTGTGAACTAGGCAAGGTGGGGGGAGGAGGGCAGCAGGAGCAGTAGAGGTCTCCTTCCTCATCCCCCACTTTGAGAATTTTCACTAATTAGTGGGCGGGTTCCCTTTCATTTTTACTTTTTGGGTCTTTTAGCGAGACAGAGTGATAGCGTTTTATGTAATACACTTGTGTGGAAGTTTTCTGACGAGCCATGGTAGCTACAAAACCTTTTATCATTGGAAGGAGCAAGTGTAATACACAGGGGCGCAGCAAGCAAGTAAGTTTCTTTTTTTTTTTTTTTTTTGAGACCGAGTCTCGCTCTGTCACCCAGGCTGGAGTGCTGTGGCCGGATCTCAGCTCACTGCAAGCTCCGCCTCCCGGGTTCACGCCATTCTCCTGCCTCAGCCTCCTGAGTAGCTGGGACTACAGGCGCCCGCCACCTCACCCGGCTAGTTTTTTTGTATTTTTTAGTAGAGACAGGGTTTCACCGTGTTAGCCAGGATGGTCTCGATCTCCTGACCTCGTGATCCGCCCGTCTCGGCCTCCCAAAGTGCTGGGATGACAGGCTTGAGCCACCGCGCCCGGCCAGCAAGTTTCTATTACAAGTAATACACTTACAGTGAGGGTTTTACATTTTCTACAGCTGGAAACTCTTTTCTAAATGAAGACCTAGGATCAAACCTGTGTTAAACCTGAACAGGCACATGTACTAACTTTGTCATGTCTTAAGCAGGTTAGTTTTTAACTGGGCCTTAAAACCTTTTTTTAGCAAGTAAAACAGTATTTTTTAATCAGAGAAGTTTTTACGAGCCCGACGCTTGAACTTGCGGCGTCTGTTTGGGGAAAGAGTTGGTTAAAGTCATGTTATCTTGAGGCATTAACCCTTCTGCTTCTCCAGGCCATTGGTCTCTTACGTTAGCCCTTCTATCAACATAACATGAAGAAACATCTAGGCTGCCAGCAATGTTTTCAGCCTACTGAGGAAATAGGTTTTTTTCTGTTTTTTTATTTTTATTTTTTAAATTTTTGGCTAAAGGAGGAGGTTCTGGTAACTTCTGGTTTATATGTTTAAAGAATGACTGAAAGACCTTGCGATCGTTGCTGGGCTGGACGGGTCTGGGTTTCCTAAGCAGTACGTGTACAGTGGGGACACCTTACATAGGTGTTTCTTCTAGCATGGTTATGGGTGGGGGGTGGGGTGGGGTGGTAACAACAACAAAGCAATGTATAGCATATTCATATCCAGCAAGGACGAAAGAGGTCCTCACCTGGGAAAAAGGTTGAATACAGCGACAGAACAATAGGAAAACAGTTAGTATTCTAGGAAAACTATCTGTCTTAAGATTTTTAACTACATTGACTTGCTTGATGAGTCCTCAAGCTTCGGCCGTGCATAGACTAGTCAGCTGCCGGTGTGTGACTAGAGCAGGGCTTGTGGTCCTCAGCAGCAGCTTGGAGCTTGGTCTCGTCTCAGGATCAGCCGGGCTGGATGATCTGCGCCCTGTTAGCCGGTCCACTTGTCCTGAGCTGTCGGTGTTAGCTGACTGTGGTGGATCCAAGACGCAACACCTGCAACTTTAACAGCAGTGGGAGTGGACAAGGTTACAGTATAGGGCTCATCCTATATGGGTTGTAGAAAAATTAGGTTTTACTTTAAACAGAGTCCCTAGATTTAAATGGGTGTCAGGCTTATAGGCATTATTTTTCTTTATTTAATTATGAACACTTCGTATGGCTATTTTGAAAGGCTGCATTTGCCTTTTAAAGGTTAATTTCTTTAGTTTCCGGAGGTCACCTTTTATTTGACCTACGATTTGCGGGTGGCCAACTGAACACAATCTTACAGGGCAGATACCTAGTTTGTTTGGTAGGGGTGCACCTGACTCGGAGGAGGACCGTAGGCAAAAACCTGATTTTATCTTAAGTGAATTTCCTGGCATATATCTATATATCTATCTATATCTATATCTATATCTGTATCTGTGTGTGTGTGTGTGTGTGTGTGTGTGTGTGTGTGTGTGTGTGTGTATATATATACATCTATCTATCTATCTATCTATCTATCTATCTATCTATATCTATATGGCAACCCTTTTTTTTTCGTTTTGTTTTTTGGTCGCCAGTAGCTGCTCGCTCGAGTGTCCAGTTCATGCGTTCCACCTTTTGTTGAACTTTGTGGCCGATAGGCTGCGTGTAACCTCTGTTGTATTGTTAACAGTCTTGTTAAATCTTGCACTATTCCAGCTACAGCTACAAATGCTGGCCTATTGTCTGACTTTAAAATCAGAGGTAGTCTTAAACCTGGGGATAATGTCTTTTAACAGTACTTTAGTCACTTCTTGTACTTTTTCTGTCCTGGTGGGGAAAACTGTAACTTACCCTGAAAAGGTGCAAACAAGCACTAGCCTCCAGCAGGGGGCAGTCCTGTAAAGTCTATAAGCAAGTTTTCACAAGGTATGGCTCTTTTTCCTGTTTCAGTTTCTTAGAGGAGGAGTTCCCCCCTCCCCCCATCCCCACCCCCACTCCGCCCCTTTGTCACTGTATCTAGTGGCTGAGCCTTCAGTGAGAAATTGGAATCCAGATACGGCAGAGTCTTGCTGTTTGTAACTTCTAATGTGACCATGGGCTCCTGGGAGCCTAATGAGAAGGTGCCTAGTCTGCCCTAGTCTTTACATTCTTCAGCTCCCGTCAGCCTGATCAGATGAGTGTCTGGTTCCTCCAAGGTGCAGCAGCCCTTGGCCGATGGCCTCTTTGTCTTGCGGCCTTGGCCATTTCCTGTATTGCCTTCTGAACATTTACCCTTCTAGAGTCTTTTTTTTTTTTTTCCATCTCGCACATTAATCTCTCTCTAGCCTTGTCCGGCTCTGGAATCCTTGCCTAACTTGACTTCGGTCATGTCTACATCCACGTCCGCGGCCTCTCACAATGCTGCTTCCCCCCCCCGCGTTCTCACGCTCCTACGGCCAGCTGGTGGGGCCCGAGAAACGGCACGGGCCCTGCCCCCGCCCACGCACTGCTGTCTGTCTCTCCTGTTTTCTTTTGATTCTCTATCTTTACACTTGCTTTTAGTCTTTCTTTTTCTTTTGCTCTTTTCCCTCTTTTCTAGAGTTTAACAGGCTCTTTTCTTTATACACTTGGAGGGTGAAACAGGCATACCGAGAGTCAGCGTAAATGTTTACAGTCTTACCCTCACCGAGTTCTAAGGCCCGGATTAAAGCAATGAGCCCAGCTTAACGACAGCGTCCAGGGTTACCACCGCATATTCTGCACATCTCTCCCCTCGTGGGTTGGTGAAGCTGTTCCCGTCCACGCATAGCTCCTAGTGTACTGATGCCCAAGGCTGGTCCCGGAGGTCAGATCTGCTAGAGTACACTGGAGTCCAACACCTCTACACAGTCATGCTCGACAGGGCTCTAGCTGTCGGGAGCAAGGCGGTGGGTTCAGGGTGTTCCCAGTTTAGTAGCTCAATGGTTGAAAAGGGCTGATAGATGAAAGTCTGTTGCCCACCCCCCTCCCCCCGGGATGTGGGCCTGGTCATTATAATAGACAGGTCCTCGTATCTCCCTGAGAGGCATTTACAGAGCTCGAGTAAGACCAGATCTGAGATGGCCCACTTGACTATCTCGACTTCTTTCCTTGGCCTCTGGAGGCTCCGATCCTTCCCTTCGAGGTGAGACCTGGGGCGTGTCAGCTCCTGAATCTCATTTCTGAGGGGGTTGTTGGCCTCGGTGAAGCGGGGTAGGCTGGGAAACATGGAGAAAGAATCTGTGTTATCTCTCGTGGCTCCCGTAAAAACTGGCTTCTCTTGCCGTTTCCTGGGACTCCCTTTTTAAAAAAACTCTGTGTCTGCCGGCGAAGCCGCTCTTACTTTTACTTTTGGCTATTTTGCACAAAGTTGTTAAACAGGGCTAAATTAACGCTGGCTTTGTCTATAATCTATTTCGCCGTGAGTCCATATAAAGGAATTTGATCTAGGTACACAGGCTGTCCTCCGACCCCGTCACCACCTGAACTACACGGCCAATTGTTCTCTGCCTGTAGTTCCTTCCGTGGGCCATCCAACAGCAGAAGAGGGCAATTCTAATTCACCCAGAGTTCGTGACCTCTAGGGGGTTAACTGAACTCTATAATCTCCTGCAAAACCTTTTGTAAGGTTCTGTAACATGCATTTTAGTAGGGTAAGTTGTGACGACTTGATGACTTTCCTTTTATTTTTCTTTTTGAAACGTTTTTAAGAGGGCTCCTAGCAGAGTGGGCTTACTTTGTGTCTGACCTATGTTTCTCTCGAGACGAAACAACATTCACCCTACGAGAAGGAAAGGGTAAAAGGTCACTCAGTCACGTAATTCACACTAAATCAAAATGAAAGCTAAAACCAAAGTGTCGTTAAGGGCACACCTGTTCGTCAAGCAATTTAAGCCAAACCAAAATCAGGAGCAAGACCAAAGTGGCAATCAAGGCAGGCCTGTTTATCAAGCAATTCAAGTCAAGTCAAAATCGAAACCGAAACCAAAGTATCAACCAATGAATTCAAGTCAAGTCAGAAACCAAAACCAAAGTGCCGGTAGAGGCACGCCGTGGGTGATCAGGCCACGCTTCCACTCAAACGGAGTGGGGGAAGTTCCAAAGAGCAGTCTCAGCAAGTTTCAGATGTCCGGACTGAAAGTGCCAGTTCCTTCCCAGTGTCCAGCCACTGTGCGGATCCTCCACGGGGGCGTGCTGTGCACTGCTCTTTGGAGGCGAGGCATCGCACCGGGGCAGATGCCTACCCGGCAGCACTCTGAGGATCCGCATCGCTCAAGCTGGCCAGAGTCCCCCGCAGGGATGCTCTACAGGGCAGGCATAAGCCGCCTAAGGGGCTGCCTCGACCCTCCGTGCATCACCAGCTCGCTTCCCGGTGAGGGAACCCAGAAATGTAGCAGGACAAGCCGCAGACAAAACTCCTGAGACACCGGATTAAAGAAGGAAGAGGTTTTTCATTCGGCCGGGAGCGTCGGCAGACTCGCATCTTAGGAGCCGAGCTCCCCGAAAAAGACTTTTTTAAAGGCTTACAACCTCAAGGGTTGCACGTGAAAGGGTCGTGACAAATCGAGCAAGCGTGGGAAACGTGACTGGGGGCTACCTGCATCAGCTAACAGAACAAAAAGTTTTACAAGGAATTCACAGATAACAGAAGTAGTTCAGGTCGGGGGTCGATGTTATTATTATTACT
>NC_133415.1:37175000-37185000 GCF_049350105.2 Macaca mulatta | reverse complement strand
GGGTCCGGCGGAACCCTCACTGTCCCCCCACCTCATCCCATCGAGGCGGGGGCAGCGGAGGAGGAGGGTTCTCTGCAGGCGAGTCGCTACGGCAGCGCTACCACAACACAGAGAGAGGCGGCGAGCCGGGGGATCCGGTACCCCAAGGCACACCTCTCGGATCGCTAGAGAAGGCTTTCTCACCGAGGGTGGGTCACGCTCCCCACCCGCCAGTCGCCCCTCGTCGGGCCCGCAGAGGCGCTCAGGGACGCCTGGGGAAGGGAGGGGGCCTGCGGCGCGAGAAGAAACCTGCGGCAACCTGGAGCGTTTGCGGTCAGGGCAGGGGCCCGGCCGGCGCGCGTGCGCACAGCCCCCAAGGCCCCCCGCCGTCCACCCACCTCCTTTCTGTGAGGCAAGGCGCCTCCAGTTAACCCACACACGACCGATCGGAGGCAGAACGGCAGCCCCTCGGCGGCCGGCCGGCGCACGCGTGGCCGGCCCGAGCCCACCGCCACCGCTCACACGGCCCGCGCTCCCCCGCCAGAGGGGAGCACGGGACGTGCGCTCGCCAGACCAGGCGGCGCCCTTCCCCGCGTGGGAGGGGCGCGTCTCACTCAACCGCCTCGACCCGCACAGCCAACGAGCTCCCTCAGGACCCACGCGCGGACACCATGGCGGCGACCGGAGGAGGGGGCGCTGGGGGCGGGAGCGACACACCACCGCTCGGCCTCGGGCACCTGAGAGACAGCCCGGGGCGCTCCAGGAGCACCGCAAAGGCCCAGGCGGAGCCAGCGCTCGTGCAATACCCGAGAGGGCAGCACGGCGGGCCAGCGGGACAGCACCCCCACCGCCGCGGAGGGGGGCGGCCCACGAGGCGACGACCACAAGAGGCGAAAGCGAGGAGTGCCTGCTGCGTCAGAGGACCCCCGCTGACCCACGCCGGACGCCACGAGGCAGACGGCGGGGTCGGGACAGCGAGGTCGGGCCGGGTTCCGCACCCCAGTGCCTCCCAACGCACCGCCCGCAGGCGGGGATGGGAGACGGGGGAAACCCCGCGGGCGGGACGAGAAGAACGGGTCTCATTCACCACGAATGCCCGCCCCTCGCCCGTCGCGGCTCGGTCCCGGCCCGGGAGAGCGTGACATCACCACATCGATCAGGGAAAGCATCCCCGGAGCAGGGTCGGCCAGCCAGCCACAGCCTCCCCAGAGGCCAGCGAGCAGATCAGCCTGGCCATCCCCAGCTCCAGGACAGGGGCGGCAGACAACCCGGCAGAGACGAGGAATGCCTGACACGCACGGCACGGAGCCAGCGGGAGTGGGGTTGTCTCGGCCGCCCCAGGTGCCCGCAGCGGGGAGCGCACGGTGGCAGGGTAAGCCCGCGCCACCTTCCCCGCCGCCCCCAGGTGGGTCAGAGACCCGGACCCAAGGCGGCACCGGGAGCTGGGACGCTCGGATGCATGAGAGACCGGGCACACGGGCCCCAGCAGGCGGCTCAAGCACGAGCAGGGCCGGCTAGCCGGGTCACCGGGAGGCCGAAGACCCGCGACGCATCCAAGAGACCCAACCTCTCCAGCGACAGGTCGCCAGAGGACAGCGTGTCAGCAATAACCCGGTGGCCCAAAATGCCGGCTCGGAGTGAAACATATACCTCCCCAGGAGACAGGAGGTCGAGTCACCGACCACGCCGCCGGCCCAGGGAACCCGCGACACGGGCATCTGTCCCCAAAATCGCCACCATCGCAGCCAGACACGGAGCACCCAGGGCCCTCTGGTCGACCCCAGGACACACGCCGGAGCAGCGCCGGGCCAGGGACGTCCTCCCGGCCACCCGTGCCACGCAGGGGCCGGCCCGAGTCTCCAGAGCGAGACTCGGAAGCGTTTCCGGCCGTCCCCTCGTACGACCGGGACACACGAGGGACCGAAGGCCGGCCAGGTGTGACCTCTCGGGCCGCACGCGCGCTCAGGGAGCGCTCTCCGACTCCCCACGGGGACTTGCAAACAACAGGTCACGGCAGAGGGACCGCTCCCCGGCACCCGGGGGACGAGGCAGGACGGTCCCCGGCTCCCCACGGGGACTTGCAGAAAAAATTCGGCCGCTGCCTCAGACGGCCAGGATGCGCGCGGGCCCGCGACCGGGCCGGGAAGGGTGTCCCCAGCCTCCCACCCCAAGCCCGGTGGGTCCCCGCGGGTCGCGGGTCAGGCCTCGGGAGCCGCGGCGTGCTGGTCGACCAACCCCGGCAGCCCCACACCCGGCTCTGGCCCGAAAGCGCAGCGACAACCTCTCCCCACATAAGCCTGCACGCCTGAGCTCTGACTCACAAGTGACGCGCCAGAGCTCTGGCGCGACCGGGACAGCCCGGCTGACGACCGCGGTCTTTCCGGAGCTCTGCCTAGCTCACAGCGGGGACGGTCCCCTCCCTCGGCAGCTGCCACCGCAGCTCCGGAAGCCAAGGGAACGATATAAAAGCGGCCGCCAGATGGAGTCCGACAACCGTCGCGAACGTCACCAAGACAGATCCGGATGGCAGGCCGGCCCGCGGACCGCAAAACCGAAACCGTGAGTCGAGAGACGCTATCCCGAGGCCGAAAACGCAGCCCCTGTACCCCAACCCCACAGAAACGGTCCCCAAACCCTGTCTCTGCATGGACCGCGACACAGTCAGAAGACAACCCACGGCGTGTGGATGTTCGGAGAGGCATCTCGGTGGGAGAAACAACAAGCAAGGACTCGGTCGCGGGTCGTTGAGGACACAGGGAGACACAGAATGCGTAGGCTCTTCCTGAATCCAGACAGAGAAGGAGGGAGGGAGGGAGGGAGGGAGGGAGGGAGGGAGGGAGGAAAGGCAGGCAGGCAGGCAGGCAGGCAAACATAAAGAAGGAAACAGAGAAAGAAAGAAAGGAAGGAAAACCTAAAGGAGAGAAAGAAAGAAAAGAGAAGAAAAGAGAAGACAAATATTAATATAAGTATTTCCATTTGTATATAGGTATAACATATAAAACTACATTAAAATAGAAAAAAATTTATATGCATACACATGAATGAACAGATAAAAATGAATAAACAAAAAATAAGATAACATAACATAAGCAAATAGGCCAGGCGCGGTGGCTGACGCCTGTGATCCCAGCACTTTCAGAGGCTGGGGGAGAGAGAGAGAAAAAAAATGAAAGAAAGAAAGAAAGAAAGAAAGAAAGAAAGAAAGAAAGAAAGAAAGAAAGAAAGAAAGAGAGAGAGAGAGAGAGAGAGAGAAAGAAAGAAAGAAAGAAAGAAAGAAAGGAAGAAAGAAAGAAAGAGAGAGAGAAAGAAAGACAGAAAGAAAGAAAGAAGAAAGAGAGAGAGAGAGGGAGAAAGACAGCGAGAAAGAAAGACGAGAGAAGAAAGAAAAAAAAAGAAAGAGGAAAGACAGGAAGAAAGACAAAGCAAGAAAGCAAGAAAACAAGACAGCAAGAAAGCACGACAGAAAGAGAGAAAGAGACAGAAAGAAAAAGCAAGAAAGCAGCAGAGAGAGAGAGAGAGAGAGAGAGAGAGAGAGAGAGAGAGGCGCGAGGCGAGGCGAGGCGAGGCGAGGCGAATCTACCTGCTTTCACTACATGTGGGGAGAATCAGGAAAGCCCCCACTAACAACAAGGCCTGAAGTGGAGCTGCCATCTGTGAAATCCGAGCAGAAGAGTCCACACGGGTTAAAGACACGAAGAAAGACAGGGAAACAACTGCTCAAAGAGAAGAACAATCTGGCCCAGCCAGGGTCTGTCTCCTGAAGTTGTGTGGGCAACGAGGGAGTGGGACGGAGGGAGGGAGTGGGACGGAGGGAGGGAGGGCCTCCGAGGCTCGTGTCAAACAATAAATGATAATAAAATAAAAGGAAGTTAAAAAAAAAAATTGCGCATCATTCGTAGCATCACTGACGCCTCGAAAGGCGAGAGGCATGTGTTTATGTCACTGTGGGACTGTTTTCTTTTTTCTTTTCTCTTTTTCTTCCCTCTCTTCCCGGAAACTCACTTTTTAATTATTTCATTTTCCTTTTCTTTTTTTTTTTTTAATTTTTAATTTTACTTTCATTTTTACTTTTATTTTTAATTGCTTGAGAGGTTGTCTCCCTCTCTCGCCCAGGCTGGTGTACAGTGGCGCGATCTCGGCTCACTGCAACCTCCGCCTCCCAGGTTCAAGTGATTCTCCTGCCTCAGCTCGGCCTCCCGAGTAGCTGAGATTACAGAGGCGCACGACCATGCCCGGCTAATTTTTGGTATTTTGACTAGAGACGGACGGGGTTTCACCATACTGGCCCTGCTCGTCTGACCACCTCGTGATCCAGCGATCCACCACCCTCGGCGTCCCAAAGTGCTGGGATGACAGGCTTGAGCCACCGCGCCGGGCCTAGTTATTCCTTTTATTTTATTTCTAATTTTTAATTGTACGTATGCACGTATGCATGTATGTATGTATGTATGTATGTATGTATGTATGCATGCATGCATGTATCTATCCTTTTCTTTTTTTTTGAGACGGACAGAGAGAGACAGTGAGAAACAGAGAGAGAGAGAGAGAGACAGACAGACAGACAGAGAGAGAGAGAGAGAAACAGACGGGGGGGGAGAGAGAGAGAGAGAGAGAGAGAGAGAGAGAGAGAGACCAACAGACAGAAGGACAGGCAGAGAAAGAGAGTAAGACAGAAGACAGACACAGGGAGAGAGACAAGCGGGGGGGGGGGGAGAGAGAGAGAGAGAGAGAGAGAGAGAGAGAGCTCCCAGACATCACGAAGCCGTTTCAATGACATATTCTCTCTGGTCTTTGTCTGGGGATATTCAGTTTTTCAACGTAGGCCTCAAGGGCTCCCAGATGTCCCTTTCGAATCTCTACAAAGAGAGTGTCTCCAACCTGCCTAATCAAAACAAAGGTGTAACCCTTTAGGATGAGTCCACACATCGCAAAGCAGTTTCTCAAATACATTCTTTCTAATTTTCATCTGGGAATATTAGGTGATTCACCATAGGCCTAAAGGGACTCCCAAAAATCCATTCAGAGAGACTGCCCAAAAAAAGTGTTTCTAACCTGATGAATCCAAAGAATGGTGTATCGCTAAGAGATCAATCTACGCATCACAAATCAATGTGACAGATAGCCTCTCTCTGGTTTTAATCTGTGGATAGTCTGCTTTCCAACGTAGGCCTCAATGGGTTTCCAAATGTCCCCTCACAGATTCTACGGAAAGCGTGTTTCCAACCTCCTGGTTCAAAAGAATTATCCGTTCGAGGTGAATCCACACGTCAAAAAGCAGTTTCACCAGCAGCAGTTTTTCTCCTTTTCCTCTGGGGATGTTCACTTTCACCAGGAGCCACAAAGGGCTCCCAAATGTCCCTTCGAAGATTCTGCAAAGAACTGCTTCCAATCGGCCGCGTGCAGCGGCTCACGCCTGTCATCCCAGCATTTTGGGAGGCAGAGGCGGGTGGATCACCTGAGGTCAGGAGTTCGAGACCAGCCTGGCCAAAACGGTGAAACCCCATCTCTACCAAGAACACAAAAAATTTGCCGGGCTTGGTAGCGGGTGCCTGTGATCCCAACTACTTGGGAGGCTGAGGCAGGAGAATCCCTTCAACTGGAAGGCAGAGGTTGCAGTGAGCCGAGATGGTGTCACTGCACTCCAGCCTGGGGGACAGAGTGAGAGTCTGTCTTAAAAAAAATAAAAACATTAAGAAAAAAATACTACTACTACAACAACAACAACAACAACAACAACAACAACAACAACAACAAAATGCTTCCAATCTGCTGAATCAACAGAAAGGTTTAACTCAGTAAGAGGAATCTACACATCGCTAAAAAGCAGTTTTACAGATAGCTTCTTGTTAGTTTTTATCTACAGTTTCCTGGTTTTCACCCTAGGCCTCGAATAGCTCCCAAATGTCCTTTTGCAGATTCTACAAAAGGGCCGCTTCCAACCTGGTATATCAAAAGAAAGGTTTCACTCTGTGAGATGAATCCACACACGACAAAGCAGTTTCAGAGACAGCTTCTTTCTAGTTTTTATTTGGGGATATTCGGTTTTTCACACTAGGCCTCAGTGGGCTCCCAAAGGTATACTCGCGGATTCTACAGAAAGAGTGCTTCAAACCTCCTCAATCAAAAATTAGTTGTAATTCGGTGCCATGAATCCACACATCACAAAGCGGTATCATAGAGAGCTTCTTTCTATTTCTCTGGTGGGGATACTCGGTTTTTCACAACAGGCCCCAGTGGGCTCCCAAATGTCCATTCTGCTTCCAAACTGCTGAATCCAAAGGCAGTTTTAACTCGGTATGATGAATCCACACGTCACAAAGCTGTTTCATGAAGACCTTCTCTCTCGTTTTTATCTGAAAACATAAGATTTTTTCACCATACGACACAAGGGTCTCCGAAATGTACACAGACAGATTCAACAAAAAAACCCTTCCAACCTGCTGAGTAAAAAGAAAGGTTTAACTCTGCGAGACGAATACACACACGACAAAGCAGCTTCACAGAGAATGGTGTTTTTTGTTTGTTTGTTTGCTTGCTTGCTTGCTTGCTTGCTTGCTTTTTGGTTTGTTTTCTTGGTTTTTTTTTTTTTTTTTTTTTTTTTTTTGGAGACGCACTTTCGCTCTTGTTGCTCAGACTGGAGCGCAATGGCGCCATCTCGCCTCACTGCGACCTCCGCCTCCCAGGTTCAAGCAATTCTCCTGCCTCCGTTTCCCTTCCCGAGTAGCTGGGATTACAGGCATGTGCCACCACGCCCGGCTAATTTTGTATTTTCAGTAGAGACGGGGTTTCTCCATGTGGGTCAGTCTGGTCTCGAACTGCCGACCTCAGGTGATCTGCCAGCCTCGGCCTCCCAAAGTGCTGGGATGACAGGCGTGAGCCACCGCGCCCGTACAATTGTATTGTATCGTATTGTATTGTATTTACATTGATTGATTGATTGATTGATGCTGCCTGATCAAAGGTCACTCAGGCCCAGTCGTCAAAGTGGCGATTTCCTAGGCAACAAGGAAGGGGGGAGCTTGGAGGTGGGGGCGGGGGCGGTGGAGAAGACACAGTTGCCCCAGGCTGTGCGCAGGCGGCCTGAGCTTCCTTCCTCTGTTGAGGCCTCCATTTTCAGAGTAACAGTGGCCGCTAGGTGATGCCCGACGTCTGCCAATGAGACTGTCAGCCCGGAATGAATTGGGATCGCCTGGAGGGGGAGGCGGGAGGGGGAAGGATGGAGGCCCCCACAGCACAGTGGGTCACCGCGCCCTTCCAGGCGATCCCCACAACTAATCGACCAGGGCCCCTGGGGGCACACAGCCTAAGACCCCAGCCATCGGATCATCTGGAACTTCTGTCCGAAGACGAGAGACGAGAGACCGACTGGAAATTCTCTCGGTCAAGGTCCAAACGTAAAAGAATCACTGACACAGACACCAGGACTAACTAAGACAATTTGTAAAAGTTTCCGTGTTTTGGGTGAATCCGCGTATTTCTGGATCACAAAATTACTGATTTTGAACATTGCGGTTTTTCCACTCCTTACGTGTACGGTCCTGTGATAGACAGACCAGGGGACTCCTCAGCTCAGAGTCCATGAGGCCAGAAGCTGACATCCTAAATTTCTATGTAGAATGAATTTCAGCAAGCCAGCCAAACACTCTGCCGTAAAACTGTCCGGAAGACAAGCGGTGGTGTTTCGGGGGCGGATTTGGGGGGGGGGGGGGAGCCGGGTGCGGTACGCTCACGCCTGTCATCCCCGCACTTTGGGAGGCCGAGGGCAGGCGGATCCCTCGAGATGGTGGCCATTGCACTCCAGCGTGGGCAACAAGAGCGAAAACTCCGTCCAAAACAAGAACAACAACAGAAACGTGAAGTGCCGTCTGCTGTTCTTTTTGCTTCCCACCCCGAGAAGAACAGAATACAGCTGTTGTCTCCCTGCCCGCCTGCCTGCCTGCCTGCCTGCCTGCCTGCCTGTCTGCGTGCCTGTCTGTCTGTCTGTCTGTCTGTCTGTCTGTCTGTGACAGGGTCTCGCTCTGTCTTTCGCCCAGACTGGAGTGCAGTGACACCATTGTGGCTCACTGCAGCCTCAACTTCCCCGGGGTTAGGGGATTCTTCTAAGGGATCCTACGGCCTCGGCCTCCCAAAGTGTTGGGGTTACAGGCGTGAGCCATCAGCACCCGGCCTGAGTTCATACATCTGGTCTCACTACGCCTTAACCACACGCCCGTGAAGCACTCAAGTCAAGAGAGAGTCGGCAAGAGACTTTCAGCATTCTCTCCCAAAACCAGTGAGGTGGATGGCGGCCCTGTGTTTCCCAAGCTCCTGTGGTTTTAAGTGGCCACGCGTAGAGGATAGATAGATTTAAAATGTTTCCAGAGAGGCGCAAGCCACAGTCATTCAGGACATCCGAGCGCGAGATGGGGTTTCTGACAGCGACTTAAGGGCCAGGGAGGGCCAGAGTCTGCCGAGGCCCTCGTTCCAGTGGTGGGGCCGATGGAACCCAAGGCTGAGGGAGCCAGCAGTCCGCACAGAGAGAGCTCCAGCCCTAGGCCCCACCGTGCAGACCGACTCAGAAGGAAGAGAGTCCCTCATCCTACATACGTCACATCCCTCCACTGAACTTGGGAGCGGATCCGTTTTCCAAACATGAGGTGACTCTCGGTTCGAAATGGATCACAAGGGGCCGGGCTTTCCAGAGTCGGCATGATAAAGCAGTCATTCTGTGGCACAGAACGAGGTGTGGCTCTTATCTAGACTCCGCAGTGAAAGCCAGTGAAACAGGGCGAAACCCCGTGTCTACTAAAAATTAAAAGAGGAGCCGGGCATGGTGCCGCTTGAAGGCAGGAGAATCGCTGGAACCCGGGAGGCAGAGGTTGCAGTGAGCTGAGATCACACCACTGCACTCCAGCCTGGGGGACAGAGCGAGACCGCATCTCAGAAACAGACAAACACACAAAGCCAATCAAGGTGTTTAACTCAACGTGTCACCCACGGGTCTCTCGACAGGATACATCCAGCACCCGGGGAAACAGGGAAACGTCGAGGGGTGGGGTGGAATCTATTTTGTGGCCCCAAGGGAGGGTTTGAGAGATACTCCCGCAAAGGTGACTGCCTAAGGAAGCCCCTCCGTCCAAGAAGCGATAGTCATTTCTAGCCTGTAGCCACCCACGAGGGAGAATCGGGCTCTCTGCAGAACCCCCCACCCCCCGACTCGTGAAATGGTCTCTCTCACTCTGTCAGGCTCTATTCACGCCGTGTGGTTTTGTAACCTCCAGCGTGTGTGCGTGGGGTGGGGGATGGGGTGGGGTGGGGTGGGGGCGGCTGTGGACAGAGGAGGGGAAAAAGCGATGGTGTCCCACGGGTGCCCGGGACGTGGGTCGTGGTTGGGGTGGCCAGAGCCTAGGGAACTCATCGCCTGTCAGGACGTCTCCCCCTCCAGGTCCCCTCTCTGCCCTACGCTCCACATCTTCGCAGTTCAGTGGAGACCTTGTGGATGGAAGTCGCTGTCCCTTTGGACTTTAGCCGAGGAAGGCCGGGCTCCCAGGTGTCTCCCGGGAGTTGGGGCCTCGGGCAGGCTCGCAAGGATGCTGACGGTGATGGTGACGGTGATGTACATTGGAGTCCTCGGGCCAATGCACAGGGATCCCTTTGACCTCGTTGGGAGAGGTCAGCTTTGCGGAGTCCCGTGCATCCTTCCGGAGACTCATCCAGCGCTAGCAAGCGTGGTCCCGAGGATCCCAGCTCTCAGCAGAGGCACTTTTGTTCACGCAGGATCCTGGGCAGGAAAGTTCTCAGCAGGCTTAGGCCTCCTAGCCAAGAAGCCGAAGCCACTTCTGGGATATTTTCAAAGAGCCAGTGGTTCTTTGAAGTGCTTGCAGATACAGATTTGAGAAGTGCTTGCAGATAGAGATTTGAGACAGAACGGACAGGGCTTGGTCCCAGGTCATTTAGGACACGGGCAGAGGCACATCGAGAAAACCCTCCCAGCATCCTAGGTGAACAGAGGTACGATTTTTTTGAGACAGTCGAGGGAGAA
>NC_133415.1:37162500-37172500 GCF_049350105.2 Macaca mulatta | reverse complement strand
ACGGAGGCACACCCGGCTGGCTCCGGAACGTTTCCAAGCAGGATGTTGGGAGGCGGGGGGTGGGGAGGTTGAGGGGAACCCACCTCACTGACTCACTAAATTCAGGTACAGGGACGTGGGGGAGGGGGGGAGCCGCGGCGGGGTGCGGGGTGGGGGGGGGCACTTGAAAATTAAACTGACCCCTCATACAGCCCAAGTAGAAGAGTCTATGCGCATTAAAGAAACCAACACACAAAGAAAACTAAAGCGCCGATAAAAGAACAATAGGGCCCCCCGCCAGGGCGGAGGTTACCTAGGCAACGAGGGAGAGAGGGAGGGGCCTCCAGAAGGGAGGGCGAGAAACCGGTTGCCCCGGGCTCGGTGAAGTTTCGGCGAGACCTCCCTCCGTGCCACCTCGACTTTCAGTAACAGTGGCCGCTAGGTGATGCCCGAAGACAACCGATGCCTGCAAGTGTCAGTCATCACGGAAAAGAAGTGAAGGATGGATCGCTCTGGGTCGGGGTGGAGGTTGGGGAGGGGGATGCGGCGGAGGCACACCGCGTCGCCGGCGTCTCCCGGATCCCTCTCAGACCAGGCCATTTCCGGGCCCAGGGAGTCCTCCCACGCGATGCCCGCGACTGGTCGACCAGAACCCCCAGGGGCACAGCCAAAGTTTCTGCCCCTGGGATCACCTGGCACTTCCATTCCCCCAGAGAGAAGAGAGGACCAGGGGTGCGGGGCGCGTGGAGGACGCCAGGGGTGGAGGTGGGAGCTACCAAAGACACAAGTGCGGTCATTAGCGTGTCAGAGTGGACTCCAGACCCACGACCTCAGAGAGGCAATCCCTGAACGAGTGTTAGTGCATGACATCCACGCTCCCGGACACGGCGTGGATTTCACGGGGAAAGCAGTGCACATCACACTCCCTTCCTGTTCCGGGGCAAGATTTTGCTCCCGAAGTACCCATTTCTCAACCGTGTTCCCCAAAGTCCACCCTGTCGTGAATCAGTCATGAATCTAGTCAGTACGGTGAATCGCGGAGCAGCCACATCCCACCACGAAGATCGGAGTCCGCACACTACACATCGCCCCACGCGGTGTCTCCCCACAAGAACATCACCGCCGTCCTAGCCGAGTAGTGATACAGTGCCATTTCTTTCATTTTCTCTTTCTCGCTTGCTATTTATTTATTTATTTATTTATTTATTTTTGAGACAGAGTCTCACTCACTCTACAGCCCAAGCTGTAGCGCTGTGGCACGATCTCGGCTCACGGCAACCCCCGCCTCCCAGGTTCAAGCGATTCTCCCGCCTCCGACTCCCGAGTAGCTGGGATCACAGGGGTCTGCCCCACCGCACCCGACTCAGTTTTGTAGTTTTAGTAGAGACGGGGTTTCACCACGTGGGCCAGGCTGGTCTTGAACTCCTGACCTCCTGATCCGCCCGCCTCGGCTTCCCAAAGTGCTGGGGTGACAGACGTGAGCCACCGCGTTCAGCCCCTACGGTGCCATTGCTTGGAAATCACTCGTGGGAACACACACTTATGGGTCACGTGTGAAGAATTTTCCTTTGTCTATTTTTTTTCCCCTTTTTTTCGTGTGTGTGTGTGTGTGTGTGTGTGTGTGTGTGTGTGTGTGTGTGCGTGCGTGTGCGCGCGCGGTGGGACGGAGTTTCGCTCTTGCTGCCCAGGCTGGAGTGCAATGGCGCGATCTCGGCTCACTGCAACCTCCGCTTGCCAGGTTCCAGCGATTCTCCTGCGTCTGCCTCCCGAGTAGCTGGGATTACAGGCCTGCGCCCCCATGCCCGGCTAATTTTGTATTTTTAGTAGAGACGGGGTTTCTTCATGTGGGTCAGGCTGGCCTCGAACTCCCGACCTCAGGTGATCCACCCGCCTCGGCCTTCCAAAATGCTGGGATGACGGGCATGAGCCACCGTGCCCGGCCTTAGCCGTTTATTTTAAAGTCGAGGAGCTTATCAGGGAAATACGAGAAGTTTGGACATCACAGGTGACAGAGAGAAAGGTCTGCAAATGGCCCTTCCATCCAAGTGGGGACCCGGCCTCGATCTCCCGAAATCATGCACCCAGTGGGGAAGCCCGGCAAGGCCCGTCTGTGTAGATTCCTCTCGGCCTCTCTAAGCACGCACTTCTCACTTTGGTGGAAGGGGCAGGGCCCTCTCTGGGACGGGGGAATCTGACAGACAAAGAGACAGACGTAGAAAAAGAGAGATCGACAGACAGAGACAGAGAGAAACGGACAGAAAGAGCGAGAGAGCGAGAGAGCGAGAGCGAGAGCGAGAGAGAGAGAGAAACAGACTAGACAGGGAGGGGGAGAGAGGGAGAGAGACAGACAGAGACAGACAGACAGGCAAAAAAGAGAGTAAGACAGAAGACAGACACAGTGAGTGAGAGACACAGGTAGAGAGAGAGAGAGAGAGAGAGAGAGAGAGAGAGAGACAGAGAGACAGAGAGAAAGAGAGGGACAGGCAGACAGATAAAGAGAGTGACAGAGAAAGACATAGACGGACAGTGAGAGACAGAGAGAAAGAGACAGAGAGAGAGAGAGAGAGAGAGAGAGAGAGAGAGAGAGAGAGGCAGACAGACAGACAGGCAAAGAAAGAGAGTAAGACAGAAGACAGACACAGTGAGAGAGACAGGAAAGACAGAAACGGACAGAGAGAGACAGAGAGGAACAGACAGAAAGAGAGAGGGTCCTAGCCCAATAGCGATACAGTGCCATTTCTTTCATTTCCTCTTTCTTTCCTTCTTTCTTTCTTTCTTTCTTTCTTTCTTTCTTTCTTTCTTTCTTCTTTTTTTATTTTTTTATTTTTTTGAGACGGAGTCTTGCTCTGTCACCCAGGCTGGAGTGCAGTGGCGCGATCGCAGCTCCCTGCAACCTCCGCCTCCCGGGTTCACACCATTCTCCGGCCTCAACCTCCCGAGTAGCTGGGACTACAGGCGCCGGCCACTACACCCAGATAATTCGTTTGTTTTTTTTGGAGAGACGGGGTTTCACCATGTTAGCCAGGATGGTCTCGATCTCCTGACCTGGCGATCCGCCCGCCTCAGCCTCCCAAAGTACTAGGATGACAGACGTGAGCCACTGCGTTCAGTCTACAGTGCCGTATCTCAGAAATCACTCACAGGAACAGACACTTACAGGTCATGTGTAGAGTTTCTTTTTTTGTTTTGTTTTGTTTTGTTTTGTTTTGTTCCGTTTTGTTTTGTTTTGCACGAGGAGGTGGCGGGATGGAGTTTCGCTCTTGCGTCCCAGGATGGAGTGAAATGGCAGAGGGGACTCAGGGAGTCAACCTATGGCAGAGATGGCACGTCATTCAGAGCGTAACGTCCACAGCGAAAGGTGGTAGGGCCGGCACTTTTAAAGGCTGAAATCCCGGCGGCTCAGGCCTGTCGTCCTCGCACTTTGGGAGGCCCAGGAGAACGGATCACTTGAGGTCAGGAGTTCGAGACCAGTGCGGCCAACATGGAGAAACCCCGTCTCTACTCAAAATACAAAAATTAGCCGGATGTGGTGGTGTGCGCCTGTAATCCCAGCCACTGAAGAAGAATCACTGGAATCCGGGAGGCAGAGGTTGCAGTGAGCCGAGGGAGTGCCACTGCACCCCCGCCTGGGTGACAGACTGAGAGAGACTCAGTCCCTCCCTACCAAAAAAGAAAGAAAGAAAGAAAGAAAGAAAGAAAGAAAGAAAGAAAGAAAGAAAGAAAAAAAAAAAAAAAAAAGAAAAAAGAAAAAAAAAACACAGGGACCGCCACCGGGCGCAGTGGCTCACACATGTAATCCCAGCACTTTGGGAGGCCGAGGTGGGCGGATCACCTGAGGTCAGGAGTTCAAGAGCAGCCTGGCCCACATGGTGAAACTCCGTCTCTACTAACATAGAAACATCTTCGGAGCATGATGGTGGGTGCCTGTAATCCCAGCTGCTCAGGAGGCTGAGACGGGAGAATCGCTTGAACCTGGGAGACGGTGGTTGCAGTGAGCCGAATCGCACCACCGCACTCCAGGCTGGGTGGCTGAGTGAGACTCTGTCTTAAAACAACAACAACAACAGCAGCAAAAAAAAAATAGCAAACGCACAAAAAAAGAACAGGCCAAAATACTCCATTGTCACTGAACGTTCCGCCACCAGACCGGAAACCCCCTGACTCAGGTCAAGGAGGTGGTGTTTCCTTCTCTCTGTCTCTGTCTCTGTCTCTCTCTCTCTCTCTCTCTCTCTCTCTCTCTCTCTCTCTCTCCCTCCCCCCCCCCAACTTTTATGTCTTGTTCAAGCAGACATGTGCAAGATTGTTACACAAGTAAACTTCTGACTGGGGGGTTCAGTGTGCAGATGATTTCATCACCCGGATAACTCAGCGCAGTACCCGACAGTTTTCGTGGTTTGGTTTTTTGTTTTGTTTTGTTTTGTTTTGTTTTTCCCTGAAGATGTCTCTCCTTCCACACCTCCTCCCTCAAGTAGGCTCCCGCCTCCCTGGTCCCCCTCGTTCTGCCCACGAGTTCTCATTATTTAGTTCCCAGTTATAGATGAGAACACGCGGTCTTTAGCTGATCGTTGCTTTCATCTTCGGCGGTGGCGGTGAAAGAGGCATGACACGAAATCGACCCTTAGGACGCTCCCCTCCGTCCACACCCCACACCCCCTCCCCACACACACCCTCATTCCTGCCCCCCCTCCTCAAACCCAAGACAGGAAGAAAGGCAGATATTAAAGTCAGAGGTCAGCCTCCAAGACGGTGGAGGCAAGGGATCTGAAAGGGTGAGCAAGCGATAGGGGTCGGGGGATGTCGTGGCCGAGCTAGCAAAAATAGGGGACCGACTTTCCAGCCCCAGCACACCCCCAATCCTCAACCGCAGCTAGCCTCTGGGTGGGGTTGCGCCTGTAAAAGCTTCTGAATGGAGAGAAGCCCAAGGCTATGGAAGGCATCAGCTCCAAGTCCGGGAAGGGAACAGGGCTTTGTGCATTGGAATGGGGCTTTAGAAGGCGGTGCTGCGGTTTCCAAAGCGACACGCCTCGCCTCGCCTCGCCTCGCCTCGCCCCGCCCCGCCTCGCCCAGAGCGAAACTCCGTCTCAAAAAAATAATAATAATTTTAAGATAATAATAATACTAAAAAATAAATAAATAAATAAATAAATAAATAAGAAATAAATAGTTAGTACAGCGGTCGTGGTCGTGAATCATTCCCCGGAGTCCAGGCGCAGTGGCTCACGCCCGTCACGCGAGCACTTTGGGACGCCGGGGCAGAAGGGTTGCAACAACATGATGAGACCCTGTCTGTGCAAAAACAGTTGAAAAGGAAGGCCGGGCGCGGCGGCTGACGCCTGCCGTCCCAGCACTTTGGGAGGCCGGGGAGGGAGAATCACCTGAGGTCGGGAGTTGGAGACCAGCCTGACCAACATGGAGAAGCCCCGTCTCTAGTAAAAATACAAAATCAACCAGACGTGGTGGTGCATACCTGCAACCCGAGCTACTACTCGGGAGGCAGACTCAGGAGAATCTCTTGAACCCGGGAGGCAGAAGTTGCGGTGAGCCGAGATCCGCGCCATTGCACTCCAGTCTGGGCAACAAGAGCGAAACTCTGTCTCGGGAAAAAGAAAAATAAAACAATAAAAATTGAAAATCATCTGGGCACAGTGGCGCATGCCCCGTGGTCCCAGGCACTACACTCTGGAGGCTGAGGTGGAAGGATCGCTTGAGTCCAGGAGCGTCCACACTGCAGTGAGTTTGGTTTTGATGGCACCACTGCCAGGGTGACAGAGTGAGACGCCGTCTGTAAATCAGTCAAGCAATCAATCAGATCACTGCAAGGAGCTCTCTATGTCTTACTTTCAATAGGTGTCTCTTCAGGCCAAGCAGGCATGGTGCCTCACGCCAGTAATCCCAGCACTTTGGGAGGCCGAGGTGGGATGAAAGAAGGAAGGAAGGAAGGAAGGAAGGAAGGAAGGAAGGAAGGAAGGAAGGAAGGAAGGACAGACAGAACAAAAAGTTTTACAACCCTTTTTTTCATAGTGTCAGGAATTTACAGATAATACAAGTAGTTTAGGTCAGGGGCCGATGTTATTAGTATTACTTTTTTTTTTTTTTTTTTAACTCCTACGGCCTGGTGGTGGTGCCAAGGTTGTCTGGCTATTTATCTGACTTTTGTTTGTTTCTAACGTTTTGCTTTCTCTCTTTCCTCCTGTCTTGTGAACTAGGCAAGGTGGGGGGAGGAGGGCAGCAGGAGCAGTAGAGGTCTCCTTCCTCATCCCCCACTTTGAGAATTTTCACTAATTAGTGGGCGGGTTCCCTTTCATTTTTACTTTTTGGGTCTTTTAGCGAGACAGAGTGATAGCGTTTTATGTAATACACTTGTGTGGAAGTTTTCTGACGAGCCATGGTAGCTACAAAACCTTTTATCATTGGAAGGAGCAAGTGTAATACACAGGGGCGCAGCAAGCAAGTAAGTTTCTTTTTTTTTTTTTTTTTTGAGACCGAGTCTCGCTCTGTCACCCAGGCTGGAGTGCTGTGGCCGGATCTCAGCTCACTGCAAGCTCCGCCTCCCGGGTTCACGCCATTCTCCTGCCTCAGCCTCCTGAGTAGCTGGGACTACAGGCGCCCGCCACCTCACCCGGCTAGTTTTTTTGTATTTTTTAGTAGAGACAGGGTTTCACCGTGTTAGCCAGGATGGTCTCGATCTCCTGACCTCGTGATCCGCCCGTCTCGGCCTCCCAAAGTGCTGGGATGACAGGCTTGAGCCACCGCGCCCGGCCAGCAAGTTTCTATTACAAGTAATACACTTACAGTGAGGGTTTTACATTTTCTACAGCTGGAAACTCTTTTCTAAATGAAGACCTAGGATCAAACCTGTGTTAAACCTGAACAGGCACATGTACTAACTTTGTCATGTCTTAAGCAGGTTAGTTTTTAACTGGGCCTTAAAACCTTTTTTTAGCAAGTAAAACAGTATTTTTTAATCAGAGAAGTTTTTACGAGCCCGACGCTTGAACTTGCGGCGTCTGTTTGGGGAAAGAGTTGGTTAAAGTCATGTTATCTTGAGGCATTAACCCTTCTGCTTCTCCAGGCCATTGGTCTCTTACGTTAGCCCTTCTATCAACATAACATGAAGAAACATCTAGGCTGCCAGCAATGTTTTCAGCCTACTGAGGAAATAGGTTTTTTTCTGTTTTTTTATTTTTATTTTTTAAATTTTTGGCTAAAGGAGGAGGTTCTGGTAACTTCTGGTTTATATGTTTAAAGAATGACTGAAAGACCTTGCGATCGTTGCTGGGCTGGACGGGTCTGGGTTTCCTAAGCAGTACGTGTACAGTGGGGACACCTTACATAGGTGTTTCTTCTAGCATGGTTATGGGTGGGGGGTGGGGTGGGGTGGTAACAACAACAAAGCAATGTATAGCATATTCATATCCAGCAAGGACGAAAGAGGTCCTCACCTGGGAAAAAGGTTGAATACAGCGACAGAACAATAGGAAAACAGTTAGTATTCTAGGAAAACTATCTGTCTTAAGATTTTTAACTACATTGACTTGCTTGATGAGTCCTCAAGCTTCGGCCGTGCATAGACTAGTCAGCTGCCGGTGTGTGACTAGAGCAGGGCTTGTGGTCCTCAGCAGCAGCTTGGAGCTTGGTCTCGTCTCAGGATCAGCCGGGCTGGATGATCTGCGCCCTGTTAGCCGGTCCACTTGTCCTGAGCTGTCGGTGTTAGCTGACTGTGGTGGATCCAAGACGCAACACCTGCAACTTTAACAGCAGTGGGAGTGGACAAGGTTACAGTATAGGGCTCATCCTATATGGGTTGTAGAAAAATTAGGTTTTACTTTAAACAGAGTCCCTAGATTTAAATGGGTGTCAGGCTTATAGGCATTATTTTTCTTTATTTAATTATGAACACTTCGTATGGCTATTTTGAAAGGCTGCATTTGCCTTTTAAAGGTTAATTTCTTTAGTTTCCGGAGGTCACCTTTTATTTGACCTACGATTTGCGGGTGGCCAACTGAACACAATCTTACAGGGCAGATACCTAGTTTGTTTGGTAGGGGTGCACCTGACTCGGAGGAGGACCGTAGGCAAAAACCTGATTTTATCTTAAGTGAATTTCCTGGCATATATCTATATATCTATCTATATCTATATCTATATCTGTATCTGTGTGTGTGTGTGTGTGTGTGTGTGTGTGTGTGTGTGTGTGTGTGTATATATATACATCTATCTATCTATCTATCTATCTATCTATCTATCTATATCTATATGGCAACCCTTTTTTTTTCGTTTTGTTTTTTGGTCGCCAGTAGCTGCTCGCTCGAGTGTCCAGTTCATGCGTTCCACCTTTTGTTGAACTTTGTGGCCGATAGGCTGCGTGTAACCTCTGTTGTATTGTTAACAGTCTTGTTAAATCTTGCACTATTCCAGCTACAGCTACAAATGCTGGCCTATTGTCTGACTTTAAAATCAGAGGTAGTCTTAAACCTGGGGATAATGTCTTTTAACAGTACTTTAGTCACTTCTTGTACTTTTTCTGTCCTGGTGGGGAAAACTGTAACTTACCCTGAAAAGGTGCAAACAAGCACTAGCCTCCAGCAGGGGGCAGTCCTGTAAAGTCTATAAGCAAGTTTTCACAAGGTATGGCTCTTTTTCCTGTTTCAGTTTCTTAGAGGAGGAGTTCCCCCCTCCCCCCATCCCCACCCCCACTCCGCCCCTTTGTCACTGTATCTAGTGGCTGAGCCTTCAGTGAGAAATTGGAATCCAGATACGGCAGAGTCTTGCTGTTTGTAACTTCTAATGTGACCATGGGCTCCTGGGAGCCTAATGAGAAGGTGCCTAGTCTGCCCTAGTCTTTACATTCTTCAGCTCCCGTCAGCCTGATCAGATGAGTGTCTGGTTCCTCCAAGGTGCAGCAGCCCTTGGCCGATGGCCTCTTTGTCTTGCGGCCTTGGCCATTTCCTGTATTGCCTTCTGAACATTTACCCTTCTAGAGTCTTTTTTTTTTTTTTCCATCTCGCACATTAATCTCTCTCTAGCCTTGTCCGGCTCTGGAATCCTTGCCTAACTTGACTTCGGTCATGTCTACATCCACGTCCGCGGCCTCTCACAATGCTGCTTCCCCCCCCCGCGTTCTCACGCTCCTACGGCCAGCTGGTGGGGCCCGAGAAACGGCACGGGCCCTGCCCCCGCCCACGCACTGCTGTCTGTCTCTCCTGTTTTCTTTTGATTCTCTATCTTTACACTTGCTTTTAGTCTTTCTTTTTCTTTTGCTCTTTTCCCTCTTTTCTAGAGTTTAACAGGCTCTTTTCTTTATACACTTGGAGGGTGAAACAGGCATACCGAGAGTCAGCGTAAATGTTTACAGTCTTACCCTCACCGAGTTCTAAGGCCCGGATTAAAGCAATGAGCCCAGCTTAACGACAGCGTCCAGGGTTACCACCGCATATTCTGCACATCTCTCCCCTCGTGGGTTGGTGAAGCTGTTCCCGTCCACGCATAGCTCCTAGTGTACTGATGCCCAAGGCTGGTCCCGGAGGTCAGATCTGCTAGAGTACACTGGAGTCCAACACCTCTACACAGTCATGCTCGACAGGGCTCTAGCTGTCGGGAGCAAGGCGGTGGGTTCAGGGTGTTCCCAGTTTAGTAGCTCAATGGTTGAAAAGGGCTGATAGATGAAAGTCTGTTGCCCACCCCCCTCCCCCCGGGATGTGGGCCTGGTCATTATAATAGACAGGTCCTCGTATCTCCCTGAGAGGCATTTACAGAGCTCGAGTAAGACCAGATCTGAGATGGCCCACTTGACTATCTCGACTTCTTTCCTTGGCCTCTGGAGGCTCCGATCCTTCCCTTCGAGGTGAGACCTGGGGCGTGTCAGCTCCTGAATCTCATTTCTGAGGGGGTTGTTGGCCTCGGTGAAGCGGGGTAGGCTGGGAAACATGGAGAAAGAATCTGTGTTATCTCTCGTGGCTCCCGTAAAAACTGGCTTCTCTTGCCGTTTCCTGGGACTCCCTTTTTAAAAAAACTCTGTGTC